>NC_135714.1:189862973-190153543 GCF_964656455.1 Halichoerus grypus
ATAGGTTTAAGTGTAGAATTGACTCTTCTTTGCTCAAAGGTATTTGAGTGACTTTATCTCCAAATTTTATTTCCAGTAAATTCTCCAGTCAACTTATAGGATGACATAGGGCAAACACGTTTTCAAGTGCTTTTATGAGGACCTTAGCTTTTTGTCCCTTTGCCTGAGACCCCTCTCCTCCATAATAGATCATTACTTAGTCTCCTTTAATAGGCTCAGCTTCACTGGAGACTCCAGGACAATCTTGCCCCTAGTAGCAGAGAAATTAAAGCAGTTCAATGTGATGCAATTTACAAAAGATTTATTGAGCTCCTTCAACAGGCACAATAATTTGCCCTAATCTCATGACAAAATTCTGTACCCAATGGAATCTAGTTTATTTCTTTAACTGACCCTCTGCTATGGACTGAATGTTTATGTCTCCCCAAATTCATTTGCTGAAGCCCTAACCCCCAATATGGTGGTATTAGGAGGTGGGGACTTTGTGACATTTTTAGGTTATAAGAGTGGAGCCTTATGAATAGGATTAGTGACCTTACAAAATCAGCCTGAGGAAGTATCCTTGCCCCCATCTGCTATGAGAATTTACAGCAAAAAGATGAAAGTTCTTCTAAAAAGCAGGCTCTCACCAGACCATGGCACCATGATCTTGAACTTCCCACCCTCCAGAACTGTGAGAAATAAATGCTTATTGTTTAAGCCATCCAGTCTGGTATTTTTGTTCAGCCCAAATGGATTAAGATACTCTCTGATTTACAATAACTCGGCCCCTGTCTAAGTCTCTATTTGTATAACCTTGGTACCTATAACTTTGTACAACCTCTAGGGTATAAATTCTTACCCACCTGGGTCTTGCTTTGCTTTCATCCCAGAGACTAAAGACCTGTTTTTTAATCCCTGGCCTCAAAATAAAGTGCATCAGCAGTTGGCGGAACTGGGGAGATGTTGATCAAAGGGTAGAAACTTGCAGTTAGAAGGTGAATAAGTTCTAGGGATCTAATATACAACATTGTGATTATAGTTAGAAATATTGTATAGCTGACAGTTGCTAGGAGAATATATCTCAAGTGTTCTCATCACAAAAAAAAAAGTGATGTGATGGAAATGTTAGCTAACCTTACAATGGTAATCATACTGCAATACATAAGTGTATTAAATCAGTACATAGTATTCTTTATACTTACACAATGTTATGTATCAATCATCTCAAAAACAAAGAAATCCTACACACACACACACACACACACACACACACTCACACTCAAGTATCTTTACTCAGGTCAGATCCCTTGCCATCTGCCAATCTGCTCAGATTCACATCTATTGCCTATCCTTCACCTCTCTTTGTCCATCTTTATTTCCATATAGGACCTCCCAACCCAGATCCCCTGCCAAGATTCCCAATGACAGGTTATCAGGGTAGCCTCTGGATTCTGTACTCCACCCGGCTGGAAACTTTGTTGTCTCCAGCTAAACCTGGGCATATCCAGACACCAGGTCTCAGCCCCTCCCAATATGAGCTATTCTACAACCATCAAATGCTATCTGCTCCCATATGGAAAAGCCCTCTGCACTGGATTCAAATCATAGCTTTGGCTCCCTAGTTGGTATGACTCCTGTCCATATGCCCTTTTCTTCTCTCACGTCCCCTCTCCACTGGCTCCCATCAATCTCCTTGTTCTTTTTTCACATAACCGTAGGTTACCAATGCTTTCTCTCTGCTGGACACTGTACAAAGTGCCTCAAGTGCATCGTCTCACCTAATCCTCATGGTGTATTTAGAATTTTTATTCAAATTTTGAAGAAATAATGAAGTAAGGTTTACAATATTTAATGATTTGCCTAATGATTAGCTGACGAGCTGGGACTCAAAACCAGATGTCTGCCACTAGCATGCACATTTTTAATTAGTGGTGGTTGAGTTCCAACCCTCTGGAAAGATGCCCTCTTCTAACTGAAGGGATCCAGATTGAAGTCCAGCCAGAAAAGCTGGGTCTTGGATGTATAGTGGATTAGACACTTAATCAACTAAATCAAAAGAGAAACACACCTGGAAGAATTAGGTAAATTGGAAGGCCAACTAGAGAATCAGCCACCTCCAGGGAATTGCCCAGGGAGCAAGTGTGTGGCAGGTCTTAAAAGCCTGAGTCCAAAAGACAGCAATATCTCATTTTAAATAAACTCAGTGTATGATCCAAAGAGGTAGTGGTCTGTTTTACTTCTTGCACTTGGGAGAGGAAGAAGGGAGGTCAGACAGGGTTTATAGATGGGCAGTAAAAGCCAGGGAGCCCCAGGGAAGTCAAGACCTACAGGTGCCATTTAATCCCAATTAACAAAAGGGCAGGTGTGTTAGCTCTCGTAAGAAATTTTCCCAAATTCCTCTTCTATCTGCAAAAGACGGCTACTCATCTCTGCTTACGTATTTCAGTACACATTCTACTATTGAACAGAAAAGCTTATTAGAATATTCTTTAAATGCAGCTATAACTTTCATCAGTCGGCATTACTTATTTCTTCTGGAACACATTTTATTGGTGAATTATCATTTTTCTTATAATGCAGGCTCTATTTGCTTTAAAATTTCTTAGTAATCATATCAATCTCTCAGCTTTTTTTTTTTTTTTTTTTAACTTGGGGTTAATTAAATCCCTCAGATACTTTCAGATGCATTCTTGCCATTTAATCATTAATCTATATTTTTCTGAAAGTAATTTTTAACCTAAATACAAGACTTTGATTATCCTTGTTATTATGGTAACTTTTTTCTTTCTTGGATTTACTCAGCATATCCATCTGTGGTGGTTGTTGTTATAGATTCAGTTGTGTTCCCCCAAAATTCATATGCTGAGCTCCTAATGCTCTGTACCTTAGAATGTGAGCTTATTTGGGAATAGGATCATTGCAGATATAATTGGTTAGGTTACTAGAATAGGATGGGCCGCTAATTCGCTATGACTGGTGTGCTTATAACAAGGGGACGTGTTGGCCCAGATAGCATAGAGAGAAGAACACATGAAGGTTGAGGCAAAGGTTGGAGTGATGCTTCTACAAACCAAGGGATGCCAAAATGTCCAGCAAACCACCAAAGGCTAGAAAGGCAGGCAATAGATTCTTCCTCACAGTCCTCAGGAAGAACCAACCCTGCCAACACCCTGATCTCCCAAACTGTAAGACAATACATTTCCGTTGTTTAAGTCACTCATTTGGTGGTATTTTGCTACGTCAGCCTTAGCAAACTAATATAATTGCTTTTCCTTTTGAATCTGTCACTTAATCTGAAACAGTTAATAGGATTTCCACTCAAAATTTATCCTAGACATAAATTAAAAGCATAAAAATGGGCTGTTTAAAGTCCCATTTTCAATGTTTACCTATCTGGGCATCTTATCAGCACGCCCTGTGCTTACTCCCTCATTAGCTCACTTATTCTTTACTGTTCTGATGTTGAAATTTTAGTAATATTTTAGAGGCCAAGAGATTAAAAAGTAACTGATAAGCTATACTCTTGGGAAAAGTTTTCAGCCTGGGCTTTCAGGATTCCAGGAGTTCTAAGATGTGATTTCATTTGTGTGTGTGTATATTCAAAAAGCTTAGGTGCATATACATTTACCCATGTTAAGAATGCACAAGGTAATTCAAAATACCAAGTACCTTCCTTGGACTAAATTTCTACTACCTTTATACTTGTAAAAATATAAATACTTATTGAGAATTTTAAAATTTCCAGGCATGACACTAAAAAAGTGCATGTATTATCCCATTTAAACCTCATGAATGTATCCCAGGAGGTGATGCTACTATTTATTCCCTTTTAGAGATGAATTCAGGAGGGATTAGACCAGTGAATGAAGTATCTTGTGCAAGGTTGCATAGGTAGTAGGTGATGGGACGAGAATTCAAATCTCAATCTATTAACTATACATGCGCTTCTACGAACTAAGAAAGACTCATTGCTTCAGCCACTTAATAGTCACACAATTAATTAACCTTGGTTTTCTCCTTTACAAAATGAATACAGCAGTGATATTTACCTTCTAAGATTATTGCATGGATTAAACAAAATATTTGGAAATTAAGTATACAGTGTATGGTAAAGAGAAAACTCTTATTTTTGTTACTTAGTAAATGTAATTGATTCAGTAGACAAAATCTTTCATAACATCAAAAAAATAGTAAAATGGATGAAAAATTTTGGAAAAAAAATTGTTCCTGAATGTAATCTAGGAGAAGTAATAATTCAGTTTCTCAGCCTTACTTATATTTTGACAAATTTATTTACTGGTATGATAAATTTCTGTTTCAAAATTTAATACTCAAAGGAAAAATATATACAGGCACATATAAACACATATATATCCACTATACATATATAAATACATATATTAAATATATTGTTTATATATTTAATATATTTTTATAATAAATATACTATATAATTAATATATAATATGTAATAAACATAACATTTATATAATAAAAATATATTTTATAATATATAATAAAATATATTTATATAATACATATTATTACTATATATATATATTATTTTAGGAAAGCTCCTTGGAATTGCTGTGTTAAAAAGACTCTCAATGAGACAGTTCATGATATGTTTATAATAGGTTGAAGTGGTACAACAAAAAGAACCTGAGAAGACCCAGCTAGATACCTGGAGAACTAGGATGAGAAACAGAATACTCTTCATGCATCAATCCTTTGCCATAAAAGACCCTACAGTAACCAAATTCAAAGTTCCTTGCCAATGTATACTTTCATTTTCTTAAATTAGCAAGTCTGTCAAATTGACATTTCAGAAGTGGATATTATTTTGTATTTCAAGACAACTAAAATCCCCAGGTATATTTTTAATTTTTACAGTCTTTGCCATCCACCAGGTCTTGTCATGTACTCAGCCTCATTCAGTCATTCTAAGAATCAAAGTGATCAGACTAACCAACTTGTGGTCCAGATACTGGGGATGGTTTAATAATTATAAAGAATTTTTTGTGACAAAATTATTGATTTATTAATAATTAACTTGGAAATAACTGGCAGAAATTGACAACTTTTATGATTAATTCGTTTTCTTTTCTACATCCTGACCCTTCCTTCAATTCAACAACTAGTACACAAAAATATACTTCTTTCATATTTTTTTTAGTTCATTGTTTACAAAAGGCAGAATACTTAAGAAAGCTATCTTCTTTTGTTAAGCATTTTTAGAACTTTTTAACAGCAAGTTCCTTATAAAAGGAAGAATAGTTGAAATTATTGTTTGGGAAGTGTCTTGGGTAGTCCTGTCCCAAATATGGAACATACCTCAGTCTACCTGCTAATTTTTTCATCACTAATGCAATAAGCACAGATTACTAGGTTCTGTATTTTTATGTTCTTTGATGAATTTAGAATATGGGCTTTTTAAATAAATAAGTTGGCCAGCAGTGTCATCAGTGTTTAAACATGGATACTCAAAGGAGCTATGTAGACAAGAAAGCAAAACATTGTAAAAGTGTATTGTTGAGGCCACAAAGTCCCCCACAGAGTGAGAATAAAAGGAGCAAAGCTGTGAGGCATACTAAAATTTAAAGAACAAATTTAAAGAATGAACCTATTTTCTCCAGGTTAGTGTTCTCAATAATTGCACTAAGTAGAGGCTGGAATAGCCTAATTGCACTTTCATTTTTTGCCCATGTAATTGCCTTAACTGAATTCAAATCTGGTATGTTTATAGTCCCAGCATCATCATTAAGCTAAAATTTGAACATTCTATCTTATCCTGAAAATTTCCAATTAAGCCCATTTGGAGATTTCCACTGAATGCCAGCACTAATTCTTTTCTGTAAAAGATCAAGGGTGCCAGGATGTCACACCAGAGAGAGGCCAATAGTCAGCTCATTAACAAGATTGATGAACTATACTAGTAGTTCTTACTGATGTGAGTATCTCAACTTGGACTGCAGTCACGTCCTAGGAGATAGTATGGGAGATCTGGGAGGCCATCTCTCATTAAAAACAAGTTTATATGGACGGTTCAAAATGGAATGATCTTACGAACTGAACTTTGAAATGATGCCAAATCTTAAGAAATAGACAAATGTAGTTAAGTGCTATTTTGTTTAAATAGTTCATCTACTGATATAAGTAACACTATTAAAGCTCTTCTAACCTCTTTGGCTTCATCTCCGTGAGAAATAAAATATGAAAGCTAATTGCTTTCATTTTCCTCCTGCTTTTCTCTTTATCACTAAGATAGGATTCTGTTGTCTCTAAAGCTGGAGTTAAATATGGAACATACCTCAGTCTACCTGCTAATTTTTTCATCACTAATGCAATAAGCACAGATTACTAGGTTCTGTATTTTTATGTTCTTTGATGAATTTAGAATATGGGCTTTTTAAATAAATAAGTTGGCCAGCAGTGTCATCAGTGTTTAAACATGGATACTCAAAGGAGCTATGTAGACAAGAAAGCAAAACATTGTAAAAGTGTATTGTTGAGGCCACAAAGTTCTCATGGAAGGAATATCCTTGTCAGCCTAGCACTGAGGCTGGCCATTCCCTCTGATTCATCACACAAGAAAGACTTGCCCAAAAACTAAATATTTTTCAGGGAACACATCATTGAATAAATTCAGTAAGACAGATTAACTCTAATGAATTACTAGGGTTAAAGGAGAATGAAAATTTATCCATTTTTAGCTACTTGAATCCTGACATCCACTCTCTATGTATTCAATACACTGTGGAAATGGAATCAGTCTTTGAAGTCTTCATTGATTAATGGGAGTCCCAAGCAAATGAAGGAAGATAGTCTTGAGGAATATTTATTTAATATCATGGTGAAATTTGAAATTAAAAAAATAAAATTCTTACCACACAACTGAGGATATAGTTCTACTGAAAATTCTATGCCTACTCTGAATAGAAATGAATTAATCCTTCCTGAATCTGTGCTTTAATCTTTCCTTTTCCACATAGATAGTATCTCTCTGATTACAACTTTTTTTTTCCTTCTTAGGAAAGTTTACAATGAACTTGATGTAGTCACAAAATATTCTTTTAACTTTGGTCATATTTTCAAGAGACACTATCTTAGAAAACTTAATTGGATTTAGGATTTCCAATTAGTCAAAAATATACAGATTTCTTAAAATAAGTCATGCTTTAGATCCCATCCATATCATATTATATCTTTCTGTTTTAACTTTACTCCAAATTATGAAGGCATCTTAATTCATCTCTATGTAATGACTAGAAGAAGCATTATACATTGAACTCTTCCAGAGCATGGAGGGGAAAGGGATTCATAATCTTCCTGTCTCTCTAATCAATGGCATAATTACATGTCTTAACCATTGTTAAAGGTAGAGGGGGGTGTGCAGAACAAGGTCAGCCACAATGCTGATAAAGACAGTAAAGGGTGAGAAATGCAGTACTCTTAAAGAAAACACTCCTTATTCTAAAGATAAAGAAGGAGAAAAGCTCTATTAGAGTGTATTATGTTAAGCAAAATAAGTCAGCCAGAGAAAGACAAATACCACATGATTTCACTCGTAGGTAGAATTTAAGGAACAAAAGGAATGTAGGGAGGAAAAAAGAGAGGCAAGCCAAGAAACTGGACTCTTAACTATAGAAAAGAAACTGATGGTCACTGGAGGGGAGTTAGGTGAGGAATGGACTAAATGGGTGATAGGAATTAAGGAGGGCACTTGCTGCAATGATCACAGGGTGTTGTATGTAAGTGATGGATCATTAAATTCTACACCTGAAACTAATATCACACTATATGTTAACTAACTAGAATTTAAATAAAAACTTAGGGGAAAAAAAAAAGAAATGAAGATATATACATAATGCTATTCACTAATGAGTTGGGTTTTTTTTTGAGAGTTGAAATTAAAAGCTGCCCCAGGTAAACCTCAAAGTAGGCTGGGATTTAAGAAGATGATGGAGTACTCAAAGTAATTCTCTAGCTTTTATTTCCTACCATTCTTATTCATCTTTCTTTCATTCAGCCACATGAAAACATTCACCATTACATAATTTTGCTCATGGAATACAGCCTATCCCATAGTAAGGCACAAAGTGTTTTATGCTTCTTTGTTTGTGTCTTTATTTATTTTTTATAATAACAAACCTGGTCTTAACTCCCCTTTTTTTATCACTTACTAGTTTGCTTGACTTTAGTCAGATTATTATAATTCTCTGAGTCTCATTTTTCTGTGCACTTGTAAAACTGAATTAAGTAATACCTCACTTGGATGTAACAATAGAAATTGCACACATAGCTATTTAGAACATGCTGAAAAATAAATTTTAAAAATAACGAAAAAAGAGGAATCATTACAAACATTTACAAGGAAAAAATTAGGATATGGATTTAAACCATACTCCAAAATCCATTTCCAGTAGCTCTGGCTCATCTTCTCTACCCTACGGGGACTGGATGTGGGCAGATAATTGTGGAGTGAAGGAGGGGAACTCTTCTGCCATAATCACAGAATTTTACTGGGAAGGAAAGAATATTTCAGATTCCTGAGCCCCCATCAATAAAACTAATCCAAAAATGAATAATCCCACATCTCTACTGATATCACAGATATCAAAATTTGATTCTATTGATAAAACACTTGACTGTTAGCGTATTATTAAAAAATGATTCTAATAACAATACATATTTTGTTAGGTACTTGTGATATCACAGTGCCTATAAAAACACATCTACCCAGCGGAGCCAGGTGAACTTTGCAATAAGATGGACCTGAGCTTGGAACCTTATTATACTGCTGTTTAGCTATATGTCTTAGGTAAGTTTTGTAACCATTTTTAAATCTGTCCATCCATAAGAATTGATTAAATAATGACTAATCTATCTGAAAATGTTGCTCTGAGCAATTAATGAGGCAATCACATAAAGAGCTCCACACAGTGGTTCCTTCATGTTCCATATAAACCAGCAGTGATTACACTAGTTGTTCACTCTACAGTTTTCATTATTGTTTTCACCATTTTGTCATCCTATGTCTTCGCATGTTCCTTCTTCCTATAATATCTCCTGTTTCTGCTGCGCTTCTAGTGATTCTGTGATGTGTTTGCCCCTCTAACCTCAGTGTCTAGCATGCTTGATACTAAGGAAGGACTCAGTAAATTTCTGATGGAAGAATAAATGAATAAAGACACAAGAGAATTAATGGCAATAAGATTGAATAAGTTCCTGGTAGAGATGAGTGGCCCTTAAGTCTCTTCTCATAAATTATGGGTGAGCACACTTTTTCTGTAAAAGGCCAAAGAGCAAATATTTTAAGTTTTGTGATCCATAAGGTCTCTACCAACTATTCAATTCTGCCATTGTAGCATGAAAGCAGCCATCGACCATACATAAGCAAACAAGCATGGCTGTGTTCCAATAAAATGTTATTTATGGAACTGAAACTTAAATTTCATATAGTTGTCCTATGTCATAAAATTTATTCTTTTGCAACTTTTGTTCAACCATTTAAAAATGTAAAAATCAGTCTTAAGCTCACAGGCCACAGAAAAATAGGCAGTGGGCTGGATTTGACCTGTGGCCATGATTTGTCAACCTTTGGGGTAAAAAAAATAAGATGTAATCAAACCTGGGGAAAAGTTATAGCTTTTTAGTCATTGCCCATTAGGCCCCATTATAAGGATAGGAAAAGGATGTCTTTGAAACTCTTCATTCCCAAAAACATTAGAGGGCCTCTCTAGGGAGATGCTACACATGAACTTAGACTAAATTTTTGTAAAACTCCTCATTTTCTTCTTTTAGGCCTCAATATTGAGAAATAACTTGAGTTTTAGAGCTTGAGTTTTAATCTCTGCTCTGTAGCCTTGGGGAAGCCATCTGAAGGCTTAGTTTTATCATGTGGAAAATGAGCATAATAATTCCTCTTCTTCAGTGTTGCTGTTATTAGAGTATCTACAATGTCCTGCCATCTGATAGGTACTCAATACATTTTAGCAACAATTGCACTTTAATTTTTAGTGTTTGGAGGCTATTATTTCTCCTGCTATTTCCAAGCTATATGGGAATTTTATTCCTCCACCAGTGTCCTTGTAACCACAGGTAGGATTATCTATTAATAGGGTCATACTTTTCTTGTTCTTACTGCTGGAATGGGAAACTGGAAAGAATGAAAAGATGAATCTTGACCCAACATCACCATCTTTTCATGCAACCCAAGTACACCCAAATTTTTGGATTATAATGTCTAAAATACAAACTTGGGAAGAGTAGAAATTTCACTGGTTTTGTCCCTGAGCCACTAGATCAGTATGTTGCACACAATGGGCTGGAAAGCCATTTGTTCAGTGAGTGGAGAGCCTCAGACAAAGATTACAAATTTTATACAACCTGAAATTATCTTTTCTTTAGCTTGCACAGTGATTCTGAGTAATAATAATTAGCTGAAAATAAAACAAAATAAAAAACACATGAGGTATGTGCTTTTCTTCCATTCAAAAAAATTGGGGTTTCTATTACCAATTAGGACTTAAAAATTCATATGACAACATGGTTTGAAGCTAAGTTGTAACTGTTTCTGTTAGCAGGGTCATGCTTAACTATGGGACTGCAGTGAAAATACGTCTAGCTTTCTGGGGGGACTAGAGGAAGCCTCTCTGCTTATAAAGCAGAAAAGAGTGGCCCAATTCAAAGAGGTGGGGAGTGAGAAATCAGACAAATTGCAGTTCTCCTAGGGGCTGAGCCCTGTGCTTCATGCCCATGCAGCATTATGGAAGGTGGCAGGATCTCAGAAGGGGAATACATAGACATGCTCGAAAACCTGGCACTGGTCCCAGAGTGCTCAGGCTCAATGGCAGCCACTGACTGAGTGGTGGAGTTAAGGTCCCTGAGACAGTTTTTGACTCCCCTAGAAGTGCCTGGCAGGTAGTTGGGACCTATATTAGCAAAGTAATGCTAGCTACCCTAACAAACGACAGAATGCATGTGTGTATGTGTGTGTGCATTCTTCTATACTCAAATGTATTTCCTATATACCCAAACACCAATGGTTGTTTGTTTTTCATTCACATCGAGTCCAAATAGCTGTTCGTGATTAAGGAGATGGCTCTCCTTCAGGCTCCCAGTTTCCCTTCTTGGCTTCTGTCATCTTCTACACTGCCTTCTATATTCTTCTGAAGCAAGTACGTAGATGGGAAAGAATATGCAGAATTGTACATGAGGTTTAGGTTCCGTTCCCCAGTGGCCAGACCTAGAGATAAAGATTTGCATCTACGGGGTTCTGTTTTTTTATTTTATTTTATTTTGAGAAGTGCTCTCAATAACACCTGTATGGGAAGTAAGTAGGTCAGGGAGGAAGTGAACTGCAATCAGTTGCCAAGACAACTCACCTGATGCCACAGAGAGATCAGGAGCTAGAATGGCCCATCTGAGCAATTCCAAATTGGACCTCTGCTTTCAGCCAAAATGGAGTAATAGGGACTGAATTTATTTTTGCTCCTTAAATAACTAGACAATTAATAAAAATAAGTGAAACAATAGTTTAGAGGCATTGAACAACAGCTGTATTTTCCATCCTAGTAATGTGAGACATTGGACAAGAGCATAAAACATCAATGCTTTAATTTCAAAGGCGCTAAGAAATGACAACCAGAAAATGTATGTCCAAGAAAAGAATGAAATTAATTTGATAAAAAGCTAACCAATCTCTCCAAGAAGAATCAATATTTAACTGCCCTGCCACATAGCAGGATAGGGAGAAGAGCACAGCACATTATGAAATACGGTTACAACTTCTAAGAACAGGGCTGCCTATTGCTGGGTTTTGAGTTGCTCACACTGCAGTGATAAAACTCCTATGTCTTACCAGATCTTCAAAAAAAAGCTTATAGTTAAATATAAAGAAAGCCCCTTTTTTGATTGTTGCTACTGTTTTTCATTTGCTTTGTTTCATTGTGTTGTGTTTTGGGCAGAAAACTGAGGTTAGGAGAGAGTTCAACATTTGCATGAATGGTAGGGTAAAGATAAAAGAATGACAGCAAAGAATCTAAGAGGCAAGAATTAGGATTCAGAAAATTACTCTAATTATAATACCCCCTACACACACACACACACACACACACACACACGTGCATAAATACACACGTGCATAAACACACACATACTCATATCCACAAATTCACAGAATTATTGGAGAGGAAATTGAGATTTTCAGAAGATATGAAATGAGTTTTAAATATATCTTCTTTAGATATTAAGGGTGAAGGGGGATTCCAAGAGACATGTAGCTTACAACTGTTGTTTCATAAGCTTATAATACACATACACAGAGACAAACTAGGTTTTCCTTTCCATTTTCTAAATGTTCTTTGCCATGGCACTGACCTTTTCACCTGGGAAAATGAACTAAACCTCAAACAAAAGAACTATTGGGAGTATATACTACTCCCCTAGACCTCTTAAGGTAATGAATGTAATTTTAACTATGTGACATCTTTCTAGTTGTCACTAGCTGCCATCTAATGCTACAATTGCAGCAGTCAATCCCAGGCTTTTCTAGCACTTGAAATCCAGCCAACAACAGACTGAGTTATCTCCTGCTGGAAGGCCAATAGAAGGGATTAATTGCATTATATGTATCAACACACCAACCATTAAGGGGCCAAGTGCCATTTTGACTGGCAGTCAAGCAGTCACCATTTGGTCCCAATGAGTCGTGACCCACTGGTAGCAGAAGACCCACCTATACTGCACTACAGAAGTCAGGTGCCAGACCCAGGAAGCCTGCATAGGAGGGACTGAGAAGGGACTGCTTAGGGAAGAACCCAGTCTCCCAAGTAAGTGCCTGGTTCTCCTGATCATTTTTGTCCCAGTGTTTCATTCTTTTAACTACAAACTGCCTTTGATTAACTATCAAAACTATCTTTAAGTAAAATGTAATTTTGATGGTTGTGTCTGCTCTCAGCAAACTCATAAAATAGGAAAGTCAACCCACAAGATCTGAAGACAAGAAAATGGATCAAGTTTTTTTTTTAAGTATTTTTATGTTTTATTTTTTTTAATGTTATGTTAATCACCATACATTACATCATTAATTTTTGATGTAGTGTTCCATGATTCATTGTTTGTCTATAACACCCAGTGCTCCATGCAGTAAGTCCCTCTTTAATACCCATCACCAGGCTAACCCATCCCCCCACCCCCCTCCCCTCTAGAACCCTCAGTTTGTTTCACAGAGTCCATCATCTCTCATGGTTCATCTCCCCCTCCGATTTCCCCCCTTCATTTTTCCCTTCCTGCTATCTTCTTCTCCTTCTTCTTCTTTTTTTTTTAACATATATTATTTGTTTCAGAGTTACAGGTCTGTGATTCAACAGTCTTACACAGTTCACAGCGCTCACCATAGCACATACCCTCCCCAATGTCTATCACCCAGCCACCCCATCCCTCCCACCCCCCACCACTCTAGCAACCCTCTGTTTGTTTCCTGAGATTAAGAATTCCTCATCTCAGTGAGGTCATATGATACATGTCTTTCTCTGATTGACTTATTTTGCTCATCATAATACCCTCCAGTTCCATCCATGTCGTTGCAAATGGCAAGATTTCATTCCTTTTGATGGCTGCATAATATTCCATTGTGTATCTATATATATATATATATATACCACATCTTCTTTATCCATTCATCTGTCGAGGGACATCTTGGCTCTTTCGCAGTTTGGCTATTGTGGACATTGCTGCTATAAACATCGGGGTGCACGTACCCCTTCAGATCCCTACATTTGTATCTGGGGTAAATACCCAGTAGTGCAATTGCTGGATCATAGGGTAGCTCTATTTTCAACTTTTTGAGGAACCTCCACACTGTTTTCCAGAGTGGCTGCACCAGCTTGCATTCCCACCAACAGTGTAGGAGGGTTCCCCTTTCTCTGCATCCCCGCCAACATCTGTCCTTTCCTGACTTGTTAATTTTAGCCATTCTGACTGGTGTGAGGTGGTACCTCATGGAGGTTTTGATTTGGATTTTCCTGATGCCGAGTGATGTTGAGCACTTTTTCGTGTGTCTGTTGGCCATTTGGATGTCTTCTTTGGAAAAATGTCTGTTCATGTCTTCTGCCCATTTCTTGATTGGACCATTTGTTCTTTGGGTGTTGAGTTTGATAAGTTCTTTATAGATTTTGGAGACTAGCCCTTTATCTGATATGTCATTTGCAAATATCTTCTCCCATTCTGTCGGTTGTCTTTTGGTTTTGTGGACTGTTTCTTTTGCTGTGCAAAAGATGAAGTACCAATAGTTCATTTTTGCCCTTGCTTCCCTTGCCTTTGGCGATGTTTCTAGGAAGAAGTTGCTGCGGCTGAGGTCGAAGAGGTTGCTGCCTGTGTTCTCCTTTAGGATTTTGATGGACTCCTGTCTCACATTGAGGTCTTTCAACCATTTTGAGTCTATATTTGTGTGAGGTGTAAGGAAATGGTCCAGTTTCATTCTTCTGCATGTGGCTGTCCAATTTTCCCAACACCATTTGTTGAAGAGACTGTCTTTTTTCCATTGGACATTCTTCCCTGCTTTGTCAAAGATTAGTTGACCACAGAGTTGAGGGTCCATTTCTGGGCTCTCTATTCTGTTCCATTGATCTATGTGTCTGTTTTTGTGCCAGTACCATACTGTCTTGATGATTACAGCTTTGTAATAGAGCTGGAAGTCCGGAATTGTGATGCCACTGGCATTGCTTTTCTTTTTCAACGTTCCTCTGGCTATTCGGGGTCTTTTCTGGTTCCATACAAATTTTAAGACTATTTGTTCCATTTCTTTGAAAATAGTTGATGGTATTTTGATAGGGATTGCATTGAATGTGTAGATTGCTCTAGGTAGCATTGACATCTTCACAAAATTTGTTCTTCCAATCCATGAGCATGTTTTTCCATTTCTTTGTGTCTTCCTCAATTTCTTTCATGAGTATTTTATAGTTTTCTGAGTACAGATTCTTTGCTCTTTGGTTAGATTTGTTCCTAGGTATCTTATGGTTTTGGGTGCAATTGTAAATGGGATCGACTCCTTAATTTCTCTTTCTTCTGTCTTGTTGTTGGTGTATAGTAATGCCACGGATTTCTGAGCATTGATTTTATATCCTGCCGCTTTACTGAATTCCTGTATGAGTTCTAGCAGTTTTGGGGTGGAGTCTTTTGGGTTTTCCACATAAAGTATCATATCATCTGCAAAGAGTGAGAGTTTGACTTCTTCTTTGCCGATTTGGATGCCTTTTATTTCTTTTTGTTGTCTGATTGCTGTGGCTAGGACTCCTAATACTATGTTGAATAGCAGTGGTGATAGTGGACGTCCCTGCCGCGTTCCTGACCTTAGGGGGAAGCTCTCAGTTTTTCCCCATTGAGAATGATATTCGCTGTGGATTTTTCATAGATGGCTTTTATGATATTGAGGTATGTACCCTCTATCCCTCTACTCTGAAGAGTTTTGATCAAGAAAGGATGCTGTACTTTGTCAAATGCTTTTTCTGCATCTATTGAAAGGATCATATGGTTCTTGTTCTTTCTTTTATTAATGTATTGTATCACATTGATTGATTTGTGGATGTTGAATCAAACTTGCAGCCCAGGGATAAACCCCACTTGGTCGTGGTGAATAAGCCTTTTAATGTACTGTTGGATCCTACTGGCTAATATTTTGGTGAGAATTTTTGCACCCATGTTTTTGATGGGGTCTTTGTCTGGTTTGGGGATCAAGGTAATGGTGGCCTCATAAAATGAGTTTGGAAGTTTTCCTCCCATTTCTATTTTTTGGAACAGTTTCAGAAGAATAGGTATTAATTCTTCTTGAAATGTTTGGTAGAAGTCCCCTGGAAGCCATCTGGCCCTGGGCTTTTGTTTTTTGGGAGATTTTTGATGACTACTTCAATTTCCTTTGTGGTCATAGGTCTGTTCAGGTTTTCTATTTCTTCCTGGTTCAGCTTTGGTAGTTGATACATCTCTAGGAATGCATCCATTTCTTCCAGGTTATCTAATTTGCTGGCATAGAGTTGCTCATAATATGTTCTTATAATTGTATTTCTTTGGTGTTGGTTGTGATCTCTCCTCTTTCATTCATGATTTTATTTATTTGGGTCACTTTTCTTTTTCTTTTTCTTTTTTTTGATAAATCTGACCAGGGGTTTATCAATCTTGTTAATTTTTTCAAACAACCAGCTCCTAGTTTCGTTGATCTGTTCTACTGTTCTTTTGGTTTCTATTTCATTGATTTCTGCTCTGATCTTTATTATTTCTCTTCTTCTGCTGGATTTAGGCTTTATTTGCTGTTCTTTCTCCAGCTCCTTTAGGTGTAGTGTTAGGTTGTGTATTTGAGACCTTTCTTGTTTCTTGAGAAAGGCTTGTATTGTTATATACTTTCCTCTTAGGACTGCCTTTGCTGCATCCCAAAGATTTTGAACAGTTGTGTTTTCATTTTCATTTGTTTCCATGAATTTTTTTAATTCTTCTTTAATTTCCTGGTTGACCCATTCATTCTTTAGTAGGATGCTCTTTAGCCTCCATCTGATTGAGTTCTTTCCGACTTTCCTCTTGTGATTGAGTTCTAGTTTCAAAGCATTGTGGCCTGAAAATATGCAGGGAATGATCCCAGTCTTTTGATACCGGTTGAGACCTGATTTGTGACCTAGGATGTGATCTATTCTGGGGAATGTTCCATGGGCACTAGAGAAGAATGTGTATTCCGTTACTTTGGGATGGAATGTTCTGAATATATCTGTGAAGTCCATTTGTTCCAGTGCGTCATATAAAGTCTTTATTTCCTTGTTGATCTTTTTTTCTTAGATGATCTGTCCATTTCAGTGAGGGGGGTGTTAAAGTCCCCTACTATTATTGTATTGTTGACGATGTGTTTCTTTGCTTTTGTTATTAATTGGCTTATATAATTGGCTGCTCCCATGTTAGGGGCATAGATATTTACAATTGTTAGATCTTCTTGTTGGTTAGACCCTTTAAGTAGGATATAGTGTCCTTCCTCATCTCTTATTACAGTCTTTGGTTTAAAATCTAATTTGTCTGATATAAGGATTGCCACCCCAGCTTTCATTTGGTGTCCATTAGTATGGTAAATGGTTTTCTACCCCCTCATTTCAATCTGGGGGTGTCTTTGGATCTAAAATGAGTCTCTTGCAGAAAGTATATCGATGGGTCTTGTTTTTTTATCCAATCTGATAGCCTGTGTCTTTTGATTGGGGCATTTAGCCCATTTACATTCAGGGTAACTATTGAAAGATATGAATTTAGTGCCATTGTAGTGCCTGTAAGGTGACTGTTACTGTATATTGTCTGTGGTCCTTTCTGGTCTATGTTACTTTTAGGCTCTCTCTTTGCTTGGAGGTCTCCTTTCAATATTTCTTGTAGGGCTGGTTTCATGTTTGCAAATTCCTTTATTTTTTGTTTGTCCTGGAAGCTTTTTATCTCTCCTTCTATTTTCAATGACAGCCAAGCTGGATATAGTATTCTTGGCTGCATATTTTTCTCATTTAGTGCTCTGAATATATCCTGCCAGTCCTTTCTGGCCTGCCAGGTCTCTGTGGATAGGTCTGTTGCCAATCTAATGTTTCTACCATTGTAGGTTACAGATCTCTTGTCCTGAGCTGCTTTCAGGATTTTCTCTTTGTCTCTGAGACTCGTAAGTTTTAATATTAGATGTCGGGCATTGACCTATTTTTATTGATTTAGAGGGGGTTTCCCTGTGCCTCCTGGATTTTGATGCCTGTTTCCTTCCCCAGATTAGGGAAGTTCTCTGCTGTAATTTTCTCCAATATACTTTCTGCCCCTCCCTCTCTTTCTTCTTCCTCTGGGATCCCAATTATTCTAATATTGTTTCGTCTTATGGTATCACTTATCTCTTGAATTCTGCCCTCGTGATCCAGTAGTTGTTTATCTCTCTTTTTCTCAGCTTCTTGATTTTCCATCATTTGGTCTTCTATATCACTAATTCTTTCTTCTGCCTCATTTATCCTAGCACTTAGAGCCTCCATTTTTGATTGCTCCTCATTAATAGCCTTTTTGATTTTGACTTGGTTAGATTTTAGTTCTTTTATTTCTCCAGAAAGGATTTCTCTAATATCTTCCATGCTTTTGAAAATGGATCAAGTTTTAAGCATCAGTTCTACTCTCATCATAGAAAGGCATTAGGCAGTAGAGGAGGACCACCGGAAAGATTTCTTTTGAAACCTCCAAATAGATGAAGCAACCTGCTTCAAGAACCTGGTGAAGTGTTGCAGTGAAATATTCATGTGTTTAGCCCCTGCCTAATTTCCTCACTTCTTCCTCTCTGGTGCTTCCTAGCTGGATTCTCTGAGACAATCCAGTCTTAGAATCATATCTCTGCTTCTTAAGTAAAGCCTGAAAGAGATGGACAGTACTAATGGCAGTAGCTAACATTTATTGACTGCTTACTATGGCTCAGGCTTTGCTCTAAGTGTTTTATAGGCATTTACTGATTTGAGAACAACCCTGTGAGAAAACTGAGGCCCAGAGATGTTGAGTAAATTGCACAAAGTTTGGCATGTCCCAGAGCTAGAAAACCATTCCAAGCAATTTGGGACCAGAGCTAACATTCTTTTTTAATATACTATACTTAAATTATTTTTTTCCCCTACTTTAAATTAAACCGTTCCTCCAGGCCAAGGATCGAGTGCTTCTGCCATCACCACACCGTCTCTTGTGCCACACCATTTACCAGTTACTGCTAATCTTGACTTTGCCCTCTCTCCTCCCTGCAAGACTGTGACTTTGTAGCCCTAAATCCCAGCACACCCTCCCCGAACCATACACCCCATTTATAACACTTGACAGGGTGCTCTATCTGGCCACTGTACTTTACAACCTCAGGAGCACCAGTTACATAAACTCTAATGTGAATGACATCCCCAAGGTAGTCCAACATGGCAGCCCTGGGGCTAGGCTTATCTTGTAAGATCCTTTCTTAATCAAGTTTGTGTTCCATGCATACTGTTCTTGTCTTCCATCCACTCCACCTTAAGGACTAAAATCGTTTTCTTAAATGTTGATCTGTTTTTTTGGACCTTCACATTCTCCTAGTTCTTATCATACCATTTCTCCAGGAATGTGTTTTACTTCCCTGTGGTGGATGAAAGCTTCTTGTTAGTAGTGGTTTTTAGGAGGAAATAGCCAACATCTCACATCCCTGACTAGCTCCCATCACCACCACAACACTGGTTCTCTAAGAATCTGTGCCCAAAAGACACCCTAGGCAAAAGAACACTTGTCATTACTAGTTAGTTTTTCTGTCCTAATTTTTTATGTAGCTGTTTATGTATGAGCTGGAATGAATAATGTAGAAATCTTAAACATCTCATTTATTGTACTCTATGTTTCTAAGCTACAGTCCATGTTTCCTTCCCGTTCTTCCCTTCCACACCCTGTTTGATCTTTCAAAGTTCAGGATAAGAAGGGAACTCACAAGTACATCTCACTGCACCCACTGTACAGAATGAAAGAGAACTCCAAAAAGGAAAACATATAATTATATTGCAAATATAATTATATATATTTATATATCTGATTACTATATTAGTAATAGTTCATTGTAGAATATTTGACAAGTACAAAAACTTGAGAAAAAATTATAGTCACATAGTCATATTACCTAATCTCAGTTGCTAGATGATAAAATTCTTCCCCTAATTATCTTATAATTCTTTTTTGGTTTTTACATCTGTATCATACTTGTGCATGTAGTTTCACTTGTTTAAAGGTTTGTAAGCAAAATAGGAATCTTATGATAGCTGTGCCCACCCCACACCCCAGAAAGCTGTATTTGCCAGTTGCATAAAAACTGAGTCCAAAGAGGAGAATCTGGAGTACAAAAAAACCACATGAGAAAGAACACAGGCATGGATAAATATTAATGCAGTAAAAATGAAAAGAAGGTGACAGGTGAGAGGAAAACCTACTCTATGTAGACATTTCTCTGAGTCAGTCTCTCCCCCCAGAATCCTGAAGGAAATCAGAGGGCAGGTGCCCCCAGATGGGTTATGGTTTCAAATGTGACCACATCATTATTTTGAAATTTAGGAACTATCTTAAACACACTATCATTTATTTGCCTTCAGTTTTGCCATTCTACTTCTAATTCTAGCAACCAAGAAAAAAATCTTAACATAGGAAAGATAATGGAATTTATGATGCCCAGGTTTTAAGAATTTCATAGCTGCCATCTTATTTTTACCACTGCATTTAATTTGTGTGATTTAGAGAATGTTCAGATTTCTAAGCTTTCAACTATTAGATTGTGTCCTCCCAGACTTAGGCTTACTTATCATGTTCCACAGGTGTGACATATTCTTTATTACTTGCCAAAAATTAAATATCCAGCATTCTAACCCACTGTCAAATGTGCATCCAATCTCATTTCTAGATTAGGGGTCCAGAAAACATGACTCCTTTTTGGAGACAGAAACAATGCAATGTCCCTGTTAGGAAACTACTAAACTCTTGATGCAAGAATGTGTTAGAGCAGGTATCGTCATAACTGAACATTAGCATTAATTTTTAAATGGTGTCTTTGAAACAAAGAGGCCATTGCTACAAAACAGGATAAATGTTCAAACCATGTTTTTGTTTTTTTTTTTTAATTTTATTATGTTATGTTAGTCACCATACAATACATCCTTGGTTTTTGATGTGGTGATCCACGATCCATTGTTTTCATATAACACCCAGTGCTCCATGCAGTACGTGCCCTCCTTAATACCCATCACTGGGCTAACCAATGCCCCCTCCCCCCTCCCCTTTAAAACCCTGTTTGTTTCTCAGAGTCCATAGTCTCTCATGGTTCATCTCTCCCTCCAATTCCCCCCCCCGCATTTTTCCCTTCCTTCTCCTAATGTCCTCCATGCTATTCCTTATGTTCCACAAATAAGTGAAACCATATGATAATTGACGTTCTCTGCTTGACTTCTTTCACTTAGCATAATCTCCTCCAGTCCCATCCATGTTGATGTAAAAGTTGGGTATTCATCCTTTCTGATGGCTGAGTAATATTCCATTGTATATATGGACCACATCTTCTTTATCCATTCATCTGTTGAAGGGCATCTCGGCTCTTTCCACAGTTTGGCTATTGCAGACATTGCTGCTATGAACATTGGGGTGCATATGGCCCTTCTTTTCACTACATCTGTGTCTTTGGGGTAAATACCCAGTAGTGCAATTGCTGGGTCATAGGGTAGCTCTATTTTTAAATTTTTGAGGAACCTCCACACTTTTTTCCAAAGTGGCTGTACCAACTTGCATTCCCACCAACAGTGTAAGAGGGTTCCCCTTTCTCTACAACCTCTCCAACATTTTTTGTTTCTTTCCCTGTCCATTTTGGCCATTCTAACTGGTGTAAGGTGGTATCTCAGTGTGGTTTTGATTTGGATTTCCCTGATGGCTAATGATGATGAACATTTTTTCATGTGTCTGTTAGCCATTTGTATGTCTTCTTCAGAGAAGTGTCTTTTCATATCTTCTGCCCACTTTTTGACTTATTATTTGTCAAACCATGTTTCATTAAGATAACTCAATAGTTTTATTTGAAGTGTGGTATAAAAGCCCTTAGAGTGGGACTTTTTTTTTATAAGTAATCAGATGATTATTTAGAATTCCTTGGTGCTTCCTGAGCACCATGGGGGTGAGAACATCAATTCATCTCTGTAATTACCATGGTCTTCTTTAAATTGACTTACTCATGTAACTAAGTTGAGTGGATTGGTCCCTGGGGAAGTGAATCATTCCCCCATTAGACCACTGCCTTCTGATGTAGACTGGCACAGAATACCTGCTTGCTGTAGACTTTCCTGGACAATGAGCACTGAGAAAATCGTTCAATCAATGAGCTAAATCTGGGGAGAAGGAAAAAATAGAAAATTGCCAGAATATACGTCTGCTCCTTCTTTTGGAAAATGAAAGAGAAAAAAACTCCAATAGACCAATCAACAAATTTCCGACCTTATTTAGAGTCGGGTATTTTCAGCAGCTCCCTTTTATACATCACAGCATGGGTTCCAGCCATTGTTTTTCCTAGCTACAGCAAGTAGATTGCTTTTTACAGGAATTAATTGCATCATTCTAAAACAACTATGTGTCTGAATTCATTTAAAGCTATACATAAATACAAGGATGGGTTTTTAGAGTTTCATCATAGGAAATAGTAGCCTAATATGGAATCAGTTGTATTTGGCAGAGTCAGAAGAGTAAAGTCATAATAACTATGAAAAACCCAGAAATAAAGTTGTCCTCATGACCTCAGCCCCTAGGATTTTTTTTTTTTTTTCATTCTCTTTTGTACTTTAAGACCTTGGTCCAGAAAAAAGGAAAACACTAGTGCACATCTGATTAAACTAAATAGTTTTAAATGTCCCCACACAATTTGTATTTCTGTTAGTTCATGAATAATTTCCATAAGACAGTAATTTTAAGAAAATTGCTACCTTAAAAAAAGAAAAAAAAAACTATTTTTGCAATATATTTAAATTTACTAAGTGCTTATCTACCTAGTGTTAGCATAAATACTGGGACTCGAGGAGAGGGTTATATGGATATATAAAGATTATGCAGGCATTGACCTTGTACTCAGAGGTGCAGAAAATCTACCATGAACAAGGAGCTAAACCTACACAGATTATAGAAAGATCAAACACAATCACATTCTGGGGAGGACTGCCTGTTGCACCCAGTCTCAGGTTTCCAAGGGGAAATGTCCTATTTTGGTATGGAGAAGCCACTTAAACACTCTGTCACCTTCTCATTCTGTCCCAGAAGTATAGTATCGGTAGCTTGTCCTCCATATCAACCTGGGAACAGATGATTGACAAGAAAAAATGAGCTGTTTATTGGATTTTTGTGTTTTTGTTTAATTTTAATTTTAATTTTATTGTGGTTAAGAACACTTACCATGAGATCTTCCCTTTTAACATATTTTTAAGTGTACAACACTGTATCTAAAGACCCCAGCGTAGCAGATCTCTAGGACTTGTTCATCCTGCAATAACTGAATACCAACTCCACATTTCTCCCTCCTCCTGGCCCCTAGCAATCACCATTTTGCTCTCTGCTTCTAGTAGTTTGACTATTGTAGATAGCCCATGTAAGTGGGCTCATGTAGTACTTGTTCTTCTGTAACTGGCTTATTTCACTTAGTATAATGTCCTCAAGATTCATCCATGCTGTCTAACATTACACAATTCTTTTTTATACATGGAATAATATTCCATGTATATTACATATTTTCTTCATCCATTTATCTGTAAATGGACATTTAAGTTGTTTCCATATTTGGCTATTGTGTATAGTGTTGCAATCAACATGGGAGCACCAATAACTCTTTGAGATCCTCTTTTTAGTTCTTTTGTATAAATACCCAGAAGTGGAATTACTGGATCACATGGTATTTCTATTTTTACTATGTTGTCATTTATTGTAACCTTGAAATATATTTTGAAATCAGGAAGTATGATGCCTCCAGCTTTGTTTTTTCTTTGTTTTGACTATTTGGGATCTTTTGTGATTCTGTATGAATTTTATAATTCTTTTCTCTATTTCTGTAAAATAGGGATTTTGATAGAGATTGCCTTGAACCTATAAATCACTTTGGGTAGCATAGACATTTTATTTATTTATTTATTTTTAAGATTTATTTATTTGAGAGAGAGAGAGAGAGAAAAAGAGATAGAGAGAGAGAGCAAGCACACAGACAAAGAGGGAGAAGCAGACTCCCCGCTGAGCAGGAAGCGGGATGCAGGGCTGGATTCCAGGACCTGGAGATCATGACCTGAGCCGAAGGCAGATGCTCAACTGACTGAGCCACCCAGGCGCCCCTAGTATAGACATTTTAATGATATTAAGTCTTCCAATCCATGAACATGCAGAGTATATACATGGAAATATACTCTGGATATATATGGAAATATACTGTGTACTTTTCTCACCATTTCCAATAGTCTTCTTTAATTTTCTTCAATAATGCTTTGTAGTTTTCAGTGTATACAATTTTTGTGTCTTTGGTTAAGTTTATTCCTAAATATTCTATTCTTTTTGGTGCTATTTTTAATGGGATTGTTTTCCTAATTTTCTTTGAGATAGTTTGTTGTTAGTGTTTAGAATCACAAATGATTTTTTATGTTGATTTGTATGCTGCTACTTTGCTGAATTCAATTATTAATTCTAACAGGGTTTTTTTTGTTTGTTTTTGTTTTTGTAGAACTTTTAGGGTTTTCTATATATAAGATCATGTCATCTGCAAACAGTGATAATTTTGCTTCTTTCTTTCTAAATTGGATATTTTTTATTTCTTTTTATTGCCTAATTTCTCTGGCTAGGGCTTCTAGTACTATGTCAAATGGAAGAAAGTGGTGAGAGTAAACATCCTTGAATTGTTCCTGATTTTAGAGGAAAATCTTTCAATATGACATTAGATGTGGCTTTTCATATATGTTGCGTTAATTTCCCTCTATTCCTAGTTTGTTGAGAATTTTAACATGAAATGGTATTGAATTTTGTCAAATGCTTTTTCTGAATTTATTAAGATAATCATATGATTTTTATCCTTCATTCTGTTAATGTGATATACCACATTAATTGATTTTTATATGTTGTACATTAAACTATCCTTGTATCCCAGGAATAAATCCCATGTGGTCATGGTGTGTGATCCTTTTAAGTTGCTGTTAAATTCTGTTTGCTAGTATTTTGTTGAGGATTTTGCATCTACATTCATTAGAGATTTTGGCCTGTAGTTTCCTTGTGGTGTCTTAAGCTAACTTTGGTATGAAGGTAAAGCTGGTCTCATAAAATGAATTTGGCGGGGTGCCTGGGTGGCTCAGTTGGTTAGGCGTCTGCCCTTGGCTCAGGTCATGATCCCAGGGTCCTGGGATCGAGCCCCACATCGGACTCCCTGCTCAGCGGGAAAAGCCTGCTTCTCCCTCCCGCACTCCCCCTGCTTGTGTTCCCTCTCTCGCTGTGTCTTCCTCTGTCAAATAAATAAATAAAATCTTAAAAAAACAATAAAATAAAATAAAATGAATTTGGCAGTGAGAATTGGAATTAATTCTTCTTTGATAGTATTTAAGAGTGAAAATATCTGCTCATGGGCTTTTCTTTGTTGGGAGGTGTTTTTTATTTTGTTTTGTTTTGATTACTAATTCAATTTCCCTCCTGACTATGATCTATTCACATTTCCTGTTTCTTTATGATTGAGGTAGATTGTATGTTTCTAAGAATTTATTTCTTCTAGGTTCTCCAACTTGTTGGCATATAGTTGATCATAATAGTCTTTTATAATCTCTCTTACTTCTGTAGCATCAGTTTGCAACATCTCCTTTTTTATTTGTCTTCTCTCTTCTTTTTTTTTTCTTTTTGTTGGTCTAATAGTTTGTCTATGTTTTTATCTTTTCCAAAAACTTAGTTTTGTTGATTTTTGTCCTACTTTTCTGTGTTCTATTTTGTGCTTTAATCTTTGTTACTTATTTACTTCTAGTATCTTTAGACTGAGTTTGTTCTTTTTTAACAGTTCTTTGAGTATAAAGTTAAGTTGTTTGAGAACTTTTTTTTTCTTTCTTAAATATAATGGCATTCATAGCTATAAATTTTTCTCTTAGTACTGCTTTTGCTGCAACCCTTTAAGTTTTGGTACATTATTTCTTCATCTTCATTTGTCTCAAGATAACTTCTAAGTTTCCTTTTGATTTCTTCTTGTACCCATTGATTGCTCAAGAATATGATGCTTAATTTCCACATATTTGTGGATTTTCAAGTTTTCCTTCTGCTAGTGATTTCTAGTATTATTTCAGTGTGATCAGGAAAGATACTTGATAGGATTCCAGTGTTCCAGAATTTGCTAAGATTTGTTTTGTAACTTAACACATGATCTATCCTGGAAAATATTCTGTGTGCACTTGAGAAGAATGTATATGCTGCTCCTGTTGGGTGGGATGTTCAGGATAAGTCTGTTAGGTCCATTTGGTCTAAAGTGGCTGTTTTAAATCTCATTTTAGCATCATGGAAAGTATTCATGTCAATTTTTGTTCCAATCTCACCTTCTTCAATCATTCTATTTAACCCAGCAATAGGCTCTCCCAATGCCTTCTCCAGCTGCCTCATATTCTGATCTACTTTTTTAAAATTATCAATAGTAGTCTCAGTAGTATAAGATATCTATATCTTATTATATCATCTGCTTATTTATTATGCATATCCTTATTGCCTATTTTCCCCTTTATAATATATACTAAGGAAGAGCAAGGATTTTTGGCATTGTTGTGCCCTAGTAAATAGTGCTTGCAATAAGGTAGATTCCCAATAAATTTTGTAGAGTAAAAGAATGAGCAAAGAGCATTAATGTTGCAAATTACTATATATCTATAGTTAGGTGCAATGACTAGGTGCAATGATTAGGTGCAATGACTTTAATGTTAAAATAAGACTTGAATCCCAGCTGGGATTTCCAACCTGGGTAAGTTATTTAAATGTTCTGCATCTCAGTTTTCTCATCTATAAATCATAGAATCTCATTCAATTGGTCATAAAAAATAAGTGAAATAATCACATAAACTACGCAGTCTACTGCAGTCCCAAAGAATATTAATTGTTATTGTTATTGTTAGAAGATAAACATGCTAAGCTGAAGTTAAACTAAATCTACCTCATTTAACAAAATAAGTAGCAAAATGTGTACTTTTCTTACCATTTCCAATAAATGGAAAATTAATGGACACTATTCAAATCCATCCAGATGTCAGAGACTTACCCCGGCTTAGAGAATTTTTTTTTTTTTTTTGATGGTGCTACTTCTAGGTAAGAACCAATGGACACATGTAGGGGAAGTGCCTGGAAAGCATCAAACCAAGTTTAAAACTGGAGTTGAGGAATACTGCCAGAAAGAGTATACCTGGATAATGCATCAGCTCAAACAACTTACATTTGCATACATATGTTTAAATGATACATTGATATTTATTTTTTACTAGACTTAATTTTTTTTTAAAGATTTTATTTATTTATTTGACACAGAGAGAGAGAGACAACAAGAGAGGGAACACAAGCAGGGGGATTGTGAGGAGAAGCAGGCTTCCCGTGGAGCAGGGAGGATGTGGGGCTCGATCCCAGGACCCTGGGATCATGACCTGAGCCGAAGGCAGACGCTTAACGACTGAGCCACCCAGGCACCCCTCAACTTAATTTTTTTAAAACAGTTTTAGAGTTACAGCAAAATTGACAGGAAGGTACAGACATTTCCAATATACAGCCACCCTGCACATGCGCACAGACCACTACAGTCAAAATCCGAGCCACAGTGGTACTTTTGTTACGACAGATAAACCTACATTGACACATCATTATCACCAAAATCCACAACTTGGTCTTGTACATGTTAAGGGTTTTTAAAAATAATATGACTTAGGATAAGCTACCGGGGTGCCTGGGTGGCTCAGTTGGTTAAGCGACTGCCTTCAGCTCAGGTTATGATCCTGGAGTCCCTGGATCGAGTCCCGCATCGGGCTTCCTGCTCAGCAGGGAGTCTGCTTCTCCCTCTGACCCTCCCCCCTCTCATGCTCTCTCTCTATCTCATTCTCTCTCAAATAAAGAAAATCTTTAAAAAAAAAAAAAAAAAAAAAGGATAAGCTACCAAAACTAAAAAAAATACCTCTCTGCATTTTTTTTTAGTTGAGGTATAATTAACAATAGTGTTACATTAGTTTCAGGTATAAATATAATGATTCAACAATTCTACACATTACTGGGTGTTAATCAAGGAAAGTGTACTCTGGATCTCCTTATCTATTTCAGTGCTCCTCCCACTAACCTCCCCTCTGGCAAACACCAGTTTGTTCTCTGTATTTAAGAGTCTGGGAGGGTTTTTTTTGGTCTGTTTGTTTGTTTTATTTCTTAAATTCCAAATATAAGTGAAATCATGTGATATTTGTCTTTCTCTCACCGACTTATTTCATTTAGCATTATACCCTCTAGGTCCATCCATGTTATTGCAAATGACAAGATCTCATTCTTTTTTATGGCTGAGTAAAATTCCATTGATTATTATATATATCACTTCTTTGTTATCCATTCAACTATATAACTGCTATAGAGGGACACTTTCTTTCCATATCTTGAGTATTGTAAATAATGCTGCAATAAACATAGAGGTGCATATATCTTTCAAATTAGTGTTTTTGTTTTATTTGGGTAAATACCCAGTAGTGGATCATATGGTAATTCTATTTTTAATATTTTGAGGAACCTCCATACCGTTTTCCACAATGGCTGCACCAGTTTGCATTCCCAACAGTACATGAGGGTTTCTTCTCCACATCCTCGCCAACACTTATTATTTCTTGTGTTTGTGACTTTAGCCATTCTGACAGGTGTAAGGTGATAATTTTTTTTTTTTTTAAGATTTTATTTATTTGAGTGAGAGTGAGAGCATGGGCTGGGGGAGGGGGAGGAGCAGAGGGAGAGAGAGAGAAGCAGGCTCCCCGCTGAGCAGGGAGCCCAATGTGAGGCTTGATCCCAGGACCCTAAGATCATGACCTGAGCTGAAGGCTGATGCTTAACTGACTGAGCCACCCAGGTGCCCCTGTAAGGTGATATCTTATCGTAGTTTTGACTTGCATTTCTGTAATGATTAGTGATGTATCTTTTAATGCATCTGTTGGCCATCTGTATGCCTTTTTTGGAAAAATGTCTATTTGGTTTCTTTGTCCATTTTTCAATCAGATTATTTGGTTTGGTTTTGTTTTTTGTTTGTTTGTTTGGTGTTGACTTGTGTAAGTTCTTTGTATATTTTGGACATTAACCCCTTATCAGATATATCATTTGCACATATCTTGTCCTATTCAGTAAGGTACCTCTTTGTTTTGTTGATGGTTTCCTTAACTGTGCAAAAGGTTTTTATTTTGGTGTAGTTTCAGTAGTTTAATTTTATTTTTGTTTCCCTTGCCTCAGGAGACATAGCTAGAAAAAAATGTTTCTACAGTTGATGTCAAATAAATGACTGCTTATATTTTCTTTTTATGGTTTCAGGTCTCACATTTAGATCTTCAATCCATTTTGAGTTTATTTTTGTGTATGATTAAAGAAAGTGCATTTCATTCCTTGGCATGTAGCTGTCAAGTTTCCCCAGCACCATTTATTGAAGAGGCTGTCTTTTCCCCATTGTATATTCTTGCCTCTTTTGTCGTAGATTAATTGACCATATAAGTCTGGACTCTCTAATCTTTTCTATTGATCTATGTGTCTATTTTTGTGCCAGTACCACACTGTTTTTATTACTACAGCTTTGGACTGTGGTATCTCCAGCTGTGTTATTCTTTCTCAAGACTGTTTTAGGTATTTGGGGTCTTTTGTGGTTCCATACAAATTTTAGGATTATTTGTTCTAGTCCTGTGAAAAATTTTGTTGGCATTTTGATAGGGATGGCATTAAATCTGTAGATTGCTTTGGGTAGTATTGTTACAGAGTTTTTTTTTCCGTCAGTGCCCATGGTTCTCGGTCACATCACTTTGAAGAATGAAGAGGTAGACCAGACAGAGTGGTGGGCAGCAAAGCAAGGTTTATTGAGTGATAGCAAAGTGATAGTACAAGGCTCCCAAGGACAGAGGGGACCGGAAGAAGTTGCCACAGGCATATCTAAGTCTAGGGGTTTTTATGGACTTGTCAGTGGGCTGTTTTAATCTGACTAACCCTTCCTGCACCTGTCATCCAATCAGGTTTTTGTCATCTATCTATCATATGGGAAAGGGTGGAGGACTCCTTCCAGGGTGGTGTAAGATTCTCCTAAGGGTGGTTTTCTCTTAGGGCTGGAGCCCCTTGTCCCTGCCTGCCTGCTTTCCAACTATCCTTCATCAGTATGGACATTTTAACAACATTGGTTCTTCCAATCCATGAGTATAGAATACCTTTCCAATTGTTTGTGTCATGTTCAATTTCTTTTATCAATGTCTTAAAATTTCAGAGTACAGGTCCTTTACCTCCTTGGTTAAGTTTATTCCTAGGTATTTTATTCTTTCTGGTGCAATTATAAAAGGGATTGTTTTATTAATTTCTTTTTTGCTATTAATTTCTATAATAAGTATATAGAAATGTAATAGATTTCTGTATATTAATTCTTATCCTGAAAATTTACTTAATTCATTTATCAGTAGTAGTTTTTTGGTGAAGCCTCTTGGGTTTTCTATGTATAGTATCATGTCATCTACAAATAGTGAAAGTGTTACTTCTTCCTTACCAATTTGAGAGTGTCTTTTATATCTTTTTTTTTTTTTTTTTTGGTCTGATTCCTGTGGCTAGGACTTATAATACAACTATGCTGAATGAAAACAGTGGACACCCTTGTCTTATTTCTGATCTTAGAGGAAAAGCTCTCAGTTTTTCTCCATTAAGTATGATGTTAGCTGTGGGTTTTCATATATGGCCTTTATTATGTTGAAGTATGTTCCCTCTACACTTACATTGTTGAGATTTTTTAATCATGAATGGCTATTGTACTTTGTCAAATGCTTTTTCTCTATCTACTGAGATGATCATATGGTTTTCATCCTTTCTCTTGTGAACACTAAACCAGCCTTCTGAGAAACTTAGAGGGAATTCTTTAAGTGGAAAGAAAAGGTTATTATCAGGAATAAGAAAGTTATAAAAGGAAAAAATTTCACAGGTAAATACAAACAATAATAAAAGTAGTAGGTTAATCACTTATAAAACCAGTATGGAGGTTAAAGCGCCAAAGCAGTAAGTTAATTATATCTACAAAAATTAATAAAGGGTTCCAAAATAAAAGGATGTAAAGTATGATATCATATACATAAAATGTGGGATAGGGAAGTAAAAATTCAGTGCTTTTAGAAAGGATTCAAACTTAGGTGACCATCAACTTAATGTAGACTGCTATACACATAAGATGTTACATATGGAACTAATGGTAACCACAAATCAAAAAACCTGTTAAAAAAAAAAATCCTGTAACAGATAAAGAGAAAGGAATCCAAGCATGACATAAATAAAAGCCATCAAACCACAAGGGAGGTGAGGAAGAGAAGAAGAAAGAAGAGAGCTACACAAACAACCATAAAACAAGTAACAAAATGGCAACAAGTACATACCTATCATCAATTACTTTAAATATAAATGGACTAAATGCTCCAACCAAAAGACATAGGGTCATTGAATGGATAGAAAGCAAGACCCATTTATATGCTACCTACAGAAGACTCACTTTAGAACTAAAGATACATGCAGATTCAAAGTGAAGGGATGGAAAAACATTTACCATGCAAATAGAAGCAAAAAGAAAGTTGGGGCAGTAATACTTATATCAAACAAAACAGATTTTAAAACAAAGACGGTAACAAGATATAAAGAAGGACACAACATAATAATAAAGAAAATAATCCAACAAGAGTATATAACAATTGAAAATATTTACGCATCCAACATGGGAGCACCTAAATACATAGGCAACTATTAACAGATATAAAGGAAGAAATTGAAAGTAATACAATAGTAGTAGGGGTCTTTAACACCCCACTTACATTAATGGATAGATTATCCAGATAGAAAATCAACAAGGTTTTGAACAACACACTGGACCAGCTGTACCTAACAGATATATTCAGAACATTCCATGCAAAAAGAGCATAATACACATTCTTTATTTTTTTAAGGTTGTATTTTTAAGTAATCTCTACACCCAATGTGGGGCTTGAACTCACAACCCCAAGATTAAGAATCACATGCCCTACCGACTGAGCCAGCCAGGCACCCCACATTGTTTTCAAGTACACCTGGAATATTCTCCAGAATAGATCACATGTTGGGCCAAGTCTCAAAACAAGTTTCAATAAATTCAAAAAGATTGAAATAATATCTCATGCATCTTTTCTAACTACAATGATATGAAACTAGAAATTAGTCACAGGAAAAAAATCTGGAAAGAACACAAATACATGGAGGTTAAATAACATGCTACTAAACAATGAATGGATCAACCAAGAAACCAAAAAGAGAAAAAAAAATACATGGTGACAAATGAAAATGTAAACACAATGGTCCAAATTTTTTCAGCAAAAGCTGTTCTAAGAGGGAAGCTTATTGCACTACAGGCCTAGATCAAGAACAAGAAAAATCTCAAATAAACAACCTAAACTTATACCCAAAGGAGCTTGAAAAAGAACAAAAAAAGCCAAAACCAATAGAAGAAAGGAAATAATAAAAATTAGAGCAGAAATAAATGAAATAGAGATTAAAAACACAATAGAACAGATTATAAAACCAGGAGCTGGTTCTTGGAAAAGATCAACAAAATTGAGAAACCTTTAGCCAGATTCATCAAGAGAAAAAGACATAAATTTGAAAAAGAGAGAGGACTCAAATAAATTAAACCAGAAATAAAGAAGTAATAACCAACACCACAGAAATACAAAGGATTATGAGAATATTATGAAAATTTTATGGCAACAAACTGGACAACCTGAAGAAATGGATAAATTCCTAGAAACATGTAACCTCCCAAAACTGAATCAGGAAGAAATAGTCTATTTGAAAAGACTAATTACTAGCAATGAAATTCAATCAGTAATCAAAAAACTCCCAACACACAAAAGTCCAGAACCAGATGCCTTCACAGGTGAATTCTACCAAATGCTTAAAGAGTTAATATCTATTCTTCTCAAACTATCCAAAAAATAGAAGAGGAACTAAAGTTTCAAAATACATTCTATGAGGCTAGCATTATCCTGATGCCAAAGCCAGATAAAAACACCACACAAAAAAAGGAAACTACAGAACTAGTATCTTGATGAACAAAGATGCAAAAATCCTCAACAAAATATTAGCAAACCAAATCCAACAATACATTAAAAAAATCATTCACCACCATCAAATGTGATTTATTCCAGGTAGGCCAGTGTGGTTCAATATTCACAAATCAATCAACATGTTAAGTCACTTTAACAAGAGAAAGGATGAAAAACATATCTTCTCTGTATTTTTAAGAATGCTTCATTAGAAGAAAGGCAGAAAGATAATTAACCAGAACATTCCAACGTTGTATTGAAAATAAGATGGCCCAAACATTAAGTTTTTAAAAAGCCATTCATGACTATATGAAAATTACTCTCTAACCTAATGGTAACATTCTTCATTTCTTTCTAATACTCTTTTCTACCATAACTACTAGAAAACTTTCTTTTGTTTACAGCATACCATCCACTCTTCACTTTTAAGTCCTGCCTGACCAAAAACCTAATGAGACCAGTTTTTTAGGTTTCTGTTCACGGTTATGATTCTCCATCCTGAAATGGCAGCTGCAGCCATCTTGGAGAGATTAACCCCCAATGTAATTATGCCTGCAATTGCAAGATGGTTAGAGAGTACCTAAATCACAGAGGCTAATTATATAAACATTCAGTATTTTTATATAAAAGTGGTTTTAACCCTGAAAATGTCTGTAAAAGTGTAAGATAAGTATATAAGGCAGAGCTCAGAGCAAAAAAAGCATGGCCAAAATTTTCATGTGCTACTTAGATCACCTAACACTGTTCAGGGACTAGTATTACATGGAGCAGCCTTTTGACTAGGATGGCTTATTTCCCATATTAATCAAATTTCTTATAACTCTATTCAATAAAGCTATTTTATATTTAAAATTTTTAATTATTTATTAAATCCTCAGTGTGTGTGCGTGTGTATGCGTGTGTGTGTGTGTATGTTTAACCTGTATTTTAGTTATTGTTGGTTCCAGTAATTATTTTTTTAAAAGATTTTATTTATTTATTTGAGAGAGAGAGAATGAGAGAGAGAGCACATGAGAGGGGGGAGGGTAAGAGGGAGAAGCAGACTCTCCGCGGAGCAGGGAGCCCTATGCGGGACTCGATTCAGGGACTCTAGGATCATGACCTGAGCCGAAAGCAGTTGCTTAACCAACTGACCCACCCAGGCGCCCCTGGTTCCAGTAATTTATACAAATTTACTGAATTATTCAGAAGTAGAGAAATAAATTGAATATGAAAAGTAAAATAACATATGGACAAATCCACAGATTTTTCACTATATCCCATCTAATGCAAATTTTTGTTTTGTTTTGCTTTGTTTTTTAATTGTCAAGCTAAAAGTCACTAAAATGAGGTTAAAGGGTGTCATCCAAATGAGTATAGTCAGAAAGATGGATAAAAACCTGTCATAGCTAGGTAATAAATAATCAATGTCAAAGGATGTCTTGGAAGAAAGAAAATACACTCGTGATAATATTTATGAGCCTTTTTTAAAAATGTGGTTTAAATTCATGAAAGCTAAACAAGCAAACAAAACTGAGGTGAAAACGAAGATACCACCATATTGTGTACAGGCTTAGATTTTGATTCTATGCACTTTTCTCTCAGATGTTGCAGCTGAAATTAGCCCTATTTAAAGAGGGATGTGTCCTTACACATCTGCATTTAGCCAAATTCCCATAATAATTATGTTAATGAACTGTAGCAGGAATAGAGATTTCACTTATAATAAAGGATGTCTGATGAAAGCAATTAACATTTTGTCTTTGAGATGTTTTTCTGAAGGTTTTAAACAACCATCCAATGAATTTGTTTTTAAAATGTAAGTGCCTCTTTCAGTCACCGTGGTTGGATTCCAGAACCAGCCAGTGATGTACCAGTTCCCTCAAAAGGCGTAACTAATGGTCCAACTTTTTACTTTACATTCAAGCTAACAGCTCTAGAGACACATTAACAGGCATTCAACATTCTCTTCATCTTCATTTAAATGTAGACTTTGAGACAATCTGCCTATTTCTAACTTTATTACTCAGAAACGTTTGGAAATCCGTGCACTACCTTTCACTGCATAAATCATGTAGGTTTGGAGCCGTCCAAACTACTTTTTGTCAAATCAAGTTTCAGCCAGCCCACATGACCAAACTGTGTCAATGCTAGTGCGAGACACTAGCTTTTTGTCTTTAGAGTCAATTTGAAATTCTCAATATACTTCTTTCTTTAACCTCTGACTCAGGAAAGAAAAGCCTGCGGGCAATGCCAATCCAATTTAATATGATAGTACTTTGTTTAACTACATTTTACCAAAAGGAATGAAAATCTATGTTAGAATTTTATGCACCATGGTTTTTATACGTCATTAGTTTTATAGTTTTGTTGAATTTTACTTACTCTTTCTCATTAAATTGTGCTAGAACTTACTATATTTAAGATGTGGTAATATTTTCTTCTTTCAAGATTAAATATGAATATCCATTAAAAATAGTTTACTGCGAAAGATTTAGTCTCACTTTCAGGTAACATTTTTTACTACATTTGCCTTCCATTTAAATTTCAGAAATGTATCTAACTCTACAGAACGGAGTTTATTTGTTTCTCCTTAGTGAATCAATTGTAATTATGAGGGTTTCATCAGTGTATAAGTACATATTGCTATTAACATAATGTATGTATCTAATTTACATTAAATCTCCTACTTTAAAAGTTTTTATTTTATTTTATTAGTGAAAACTCACTATGTATATTAAGAGTAATCTTAAAAGAGAAGTCACATTAAAATTATGGAAGAATATTCACAACCCTGATAATTCTAGAATGATTAAATATCTGAATTTGACATTTTCTTCTTTCCCCAAATGGCACAACCACATGGTACTTTATTTTTCTAGTGCAACAGTCTTGCACAAAGTCAGCTACACTAGAAGGGAATGCTGTTTGCTCAAACCTTTCTACAATACTGCCAATTCAAGAAAACAGATTGCCTACTTTTAAATAAGTATTTAAGGAAGAAGAAAAAGAACAACTATGAACTAAATTGGGAAAGAATGAAAGTGAAGAACTATAAGTATTTTTCACATTACTACTCTTAAATTACATTCACCCAACCCTGTTTTTATCCCGTTAAGTTTTATCTCATTAGATTGGTTCCATCTTTTTTTTTTTAATGTGCTGTTTTCTTTAATTAAAAAAAATTGTTCAAGTACAATTAGCATAGTATTATAGTAGTTTCAGGAATAAATACGTTTCAACACTTCTATACATTACACATTGCTCATCAAGATAAACGTACTCTTAATCTCCTTTATCTATTTCAACCTTCCCTCACCCACCTCCCCTCTGTCAACCACGAGTTTGTTCTCTGCTTTTAAGAGCCTGTTTTTTTTCTTTCTTAAATTCCACATATAAGTGAAATCACATGGTATTTGTCTATCTGACTGACTTATTTCACTTAACATTATACCCTCTAGGTCCATCCATATTGTTGCAAATGCCGAGATCTCATTCTTTTTTAATGCTGCAGTAAACATACGCGTGCATATTATCTTTTCAAATTTATATTTTTATTTTCTTTGGGTAAATACTCAGTAGTGGAATTACTGGATGATATGACAATTTTATTTTTAGTTTTTGAGGAACCTCCATACTGTTTTCCACAGTGGCTACACCAGTCTGCATTCCCACTAACAGTGCATGAGGGTTCCTTTTTCTCCACATCCTCGCCAACACTTGTTATTTCTTGTGTTTTTTATTTTAGCCATTCTGACAGGTGTCATTCTGACAGGTGTCATTTTTTCCTTGAAAAAATGTCTATTCAACTCTTCTGAACATTTTTTTCCTCAGAGTGTGTGTGTGTGTGTGTGTGTGTGTGTGTGTGTGTTGAGTTGTATAAGTTCCTTATATATTTTGGTCATTAACCCCTTATCAAATATATCATTTGCAAAATATCTTCTCCCATTCAGTAGGTTCCTTTTTTGTTTTGTTGGTAGTTTCCTTCACTGTGAAAAAGCTTATAATTTGGGGTATTCATATCTTTTCTTGATCATCATGCCTTAAAATAGTAAGCACAACCAGGCTGTGGGCATATGGCTGCAGCAGGCTACCCAGACATTCGTCTAGGATAATAATGAACCATTGGTGAGCATATTTATTTTTATTTATTTTCATGCAATGTTGTCTTTCAGTTAGTTATGAATTCACTTGGATGATCATCCACTCCACATTTTACTACCATGCCCAAAGGACCATCAAAAATATCTATGTCACATTTCTTATTGAATTTCAGATATACCATGCTTATAACATTTTCCAAATATTCCTGGTCAAAAGAACTATTTTAAAAAATTATTGATAATTCAATATTACTTAATCTTATTTCATCCATCCTACTTCCTAATGATTACCATTTACTTTCTGAAAGCTCATAAGCCATTTTATAAAAATCATTCTAGAATTTTATCACAACTTTGAACTCCATGAAATACAGTTATATTTTGTAGATACAATTTATCATTACTTTTTTCTAAATTACTGCCTTTTCTTCATCTCATTCTTATTTCCCATAATGTTATGCCTTAATGACAAAAAAGAAGGAATAATATGCTATAGTAGGTATGCTACTGTAGGTTAAGTTCCAGGAAATTACTAAGTTTATGTCTTGGGATCCAGGAATTCCCAAAATGGGTAGTAGCCTGCAATGGTCCAGAAACAGAAAAAAGAAATAAAAGGTTGGCAACGGTTGACATTTTTATGGTAGATATGGTCAGCTCTGTAAGCTACTTCTTAAGACTTTGGCTTCATTTAGGGAATATCACAATGCCTGCATTTCAACTGATTTTACACGCTAAGAGTATACCAGCCTAATCTCTCTTATCTATATACCTCCATTGTTTTCCCTTTATATACAGTGAAATGATACAGTACATAATGGGATTAAAATATCAGGTTATTGTGAAGTAACTTAAAGACTAGAGGAAATAGTCTATTTACATTTGATTTTTTATTGTTGCTGTTGTAATTATAATTGAAAACAAAACTATTGAAAGAAAACAATATCAGAGATAGTATTCTAATTCTATATATATGACTTTTTAGATTTATAATATATAGGAATAGAGAACAAATAGAAATAAAGCTCGACAATATTTATCCCACATAAGCTATGGCATTTTCCTAAAAATAAATCCCTATCCAGCAAATTTATAATACTTTATTTTGGATATTTGGATTACTTGGGCTTTTTCAGATAAAAAGTTTCCAAGGAGATGTGATACTGTGTACATGTTCTTTCCATATTTTAGCAGATTTCCTATTTGATCATATATTTTGGAAGCCTATTTGACATTGATAGCTTGTAACATATGCATTTTGAATACAGAATATATATATATATATATATATATATATATATATATATATATATATAACAATTATACATATAACAAGTATATATATGTATACATACATATTTTTTTAAAGATCCATGTAACCCTTTACATGGCTTCTATTTCAAATTATTAAATTATACAAAACTGGGAAAACTATTCATAGACTTATGCTTTAATATCTAAGATATTTACTTTATTATCCCTTTTATTTTCCAATTCCATTCATTTGTCTGTTCATTTATTTGCTTAAAAATTGAGTGTCTACTACATGAAAGTCTTCAGTTATATTCTAAAGAATAAGATATATATATATATATATGACATATATATATAAGATATATATATATATATAAAATGTTCCTAATTTTTTCCAAACTGATATCAATAGAAAAGCAAATGTATAAACCAAAAACTCTCTCTCTTAGTTTAATAAAGTGAATGCTTGTGTCAGGTAAAATGAAAGCAGAGAGTAAGACTAGCTACATTTGTCAGGAAGGGATGCTTAGATGGGTTGGAAGAAGAACTGCTAACATTTGCTGAGGGCATGTCGCTGCTTTTTTATGCTACCACTCATAAACAATCGATCTCCCTACTACTACATAATCCATCATCTCCTAACTGATGTTGCAGATTTGCATTTCATTTCTTAGATCAGTGATACACATTGCCATATTACTATTAATGATTATAAAGAGTGCAGAAAGTGCTTAACTTACAATCAGGGTATAACTGGCAAACTTGGGAGAGTGTGTATGCCCAATTAATATTAATTAATAATGTCAGTGCACTTAAGACTACTATCTTCTGCAAATTAAAATGATGTGATGAGAATAATCTTGCAGTTGGGATTTTTCAAAGAGCAAGGATACTTTTTCCTTCCATTTCCTTTAATCAATTGCTTATGTTTACTTTTAAAAGCTACATTTTCATAACAACATGGACAGAGTACCTCCTGCCAGTATTTCCTTTATTTTATTTTATTATTTTATCTTATATTTAATTTTGAGTGCGAGGAATTCTGGGGGATGTGAACTATTCCATCTATGGAAGACTTATTGTAATGAAGTTCCTCTCAGTTCTTTCAATGACCATGAAATGAAAAATTTGACTTAGTTCAATCAGCCATTCTTGTAGTCATATACCTGCAGCTTCCTTGTGCATCAGTCCTAGGGCATCATGCCAAAAGATGAAATGGCTTTTTGATTGGATAAATCTTATATCTCATGGGTAAAATGCCATGCTTTTATGACTTAGTTCTTTGGGGTTTTTTGTTTTTGTTTTTTTGGGTTTTTTGTTTGTTCGTTTTCAATATATGATAGTAACCACTCAAACATTATGATGTAGGCATCGCAGTGTTCAGCACAGGACAACTCAAGCAAACAAAAGACATCATAACTCACAGGTGTTATAGCTTATCTATAAATTACCAGCAGCTATGGATGACAGTGAGGAACTGACCCCCATCCATCTCCACACTGCATTCAGCTCTCACAAAGTCTATGAGCAAAGAAGTTAAACATGATTTATGATAAGTTGTAAGATACCACGCTTGCATATTGCTGTGCATGGAGCAGAGATCAATTCATGGCTTACAAATTTGTCACAGGACAGTGCATCTTCCAGTCTGCCACCTTCAAATTAAGTGTCATGATGAGAGAAAAATACGGCAATGTCTTGGGAAAAAATAGCACATTTTGATTAGGTTACAGAAATGGTGTGGGATAGCAAAAGACAGGCAACTAGAGTTCTCAATTGGTTACAGCATTCTGTTTAAGATCAAGGAGATAGAAACAGGAGAGCAAATACACAAAATGGAAGAAGAATCCTTACAACTAAAATGAAGATGACACTTGAGATTGTAGCATAGAAGAAAAAAAACATTACTGGTCATTCACAAGAGAGCTGATCTACCTCTAGCTCCTATTAATTTCTAAATATTGTGAAGGAAGCCAGCTTGGAGCTTTATGTTCAAATAAATTTATGCAGGAATTACTGTTCTGTGAACCTTTGTTGGAAAACTTTTAACTTATGTACTTTCTTATTTCATGGCTTTGAAGGTGAAGCCAATTAGGGACAGATGATCAAATGGCGGACAATTTTATTTCTTTTTCTAAAAACAACTGTAAATTATTCTTATTTTAAGGCTTAGACTTAAAATCTATCTTGGGCTAATGAGTAGGGCAATTAAACAATTAAAACTCTGCTGACTAATACACACATGACTCTGCAGATGCAGATCTGCCTTTTTAGGACTTTCCAGAAACTTTGTGGATTTGATACGCATTCATTCCAGTTGCTTACATCAATACCTCAAGATAGAATCAACCAGATATGAAGTGGCCTTCAGATTCCTCCTACTTTACACAAAGAGCAAAAGAGCTATGTTATGTGTATAAGATGATTGTAGGTTTTAACTTGACAAATGAAAATTACCCAGATAGCATGATAAGTGCCTTCTTGCATTTCACACACATTTTTAAAACTAGCATGTCTGCATCTGAATTCTTGATCTTTTCCTTAAGCCTGTTTCTACTCTACCTCAGTAAACATCATCTCCATCATTTCAGTTGTCTACATCATATATCAGGGGATCGCTTTGATACTTTCTTTTCCATCACTTCTTCTACTGTATACCTCCCCTAGTCCTATCAGTTATACCCCAAAATCAATGTCGAAGGCTTCCAGCTCTCTTTCTCTTACCACCGTCCCCAGTTTAAGCCACCTGCATCTCTTTTCGCCCCTATGGCAACAATTTCTCAATTGGTCTCACCATATCCAATCTCTATGCCAATGATCTTTTTCAAAAATTAAATCTAAATGTGTTCCTTCCATTCTGTAAAGTCCTCAATACTTTACCATTTCAGATAAGGTTAGCCTGTAAATCCTTAATGGGACACCTGTGGTTCTTCAGTCTCTGGCTACTGCTTACCTCTTCAGCTAAAATTCACATGGTACCTTCCTCTCTTAAGATCTTCATGACATGGACATAATTTCTACACTTATCAAGACAAAACTTTTTTTCTACTTTCTATTATACATATCATCTAAATCTTTTTCTCAAGCAAGTAAGAAGGACTTTTACGAATTAAAAGTCATTTCACCTCGAATGATGTCCAGCCTTCCGTGAGGACTCCATAAATACTTGTTGAAGAGCTCATTAAAAATCACGGCTTTGTTTCTGTAGCGCTACAGGGGGACGGGGAGGGCCTGGGCCCGTCCTCGCAGGGAAGCGTGACAGGAAGAGTGATGGCTGAGGCCCAAGACCAGAGTGGTGAAAGCCCTGCATGACTGGCTCCTGGCACAGGGTAGCTGGAGCAGCCCAGCAGCAATTCCACGAGGTTCACTGTAAGCAGAAGGAGAAGCTTGACATCATGTCAAGGGGCAAGAGCAGAAGAATCCAAGAGACCTGACATTCAACAAATGGGAAACAAGTCTCTGGGAAATAAAAGAGCCAGGGCTTCTTAAGGGGTGGGTATATCTGTGTCTGACAATGACCAGGTGGCAGCTTGCCGCGGTGTAGTTTCCTTGTGCATTATATGCAGAGGAGAATGGTGCCCACTTCATGGGGGTTGCTGTGAGGACTGAATCCGCAAACTTATGTCAAATCCCTTAGAAGAATGCCTGGAAACAAGTGAGTGAGTTCATGGTGCCGTGGGCCACCGAGAGTGTCCCCCACACGATCCCGAGTTCTGGGAAGCAGAGCACACCTGTCTTATTAGCGATTACAGCGTTGGCACCTTACACACCTCTTTAAGTCTAGCAGGTGCTCAGCAATTATTTATTCAATCAATGAGCGGGGCGGGGGGGCATGTGGAGTAGAATCAGGGACAAAAAACAACATGTGAGCTGGCTCTCGTGAGGAAGTTCAAGATGCAAAGGAAGCAGGGGGTAGTGAGGGAGGACTTTCCAAAGACTGGGAACAACTTGAGACAAGAGGAAGGAAACAGTGCAGGCTGGTCATTCAGGGAGTTCAGTGTGGAAGGACGTGGGAAAGGGGTCAGAGAGATGAGGCAGGTGCCAGAAGATGGATGGCTTTGCATTTGGCTGAGCTCATTTATGTGTTTCCAAATGTGTAGTTTTCTCTATACAATTAATCTGTTAACCCTACTGAGGACAAAAAACCCTGTTAAGTAGTAAACCATGGAGTTTCAGCACACTTAATTATTTATCTTGGTTCCTTCTCCTTTGGTTTTACTCTGAGTGAACATTACCATCTACGGAACTATTCTTCGCTAAATATTCTTGTTTGCTTTTATGAGGCACAGGTGATAAGCCTGAATACTGATCCCACAATCTTTTTATTTTGTTTCTTTTTTAAGATTCATTTATTTATTTGAGAGAGAGAGAGCGTGCACAAGGGAGGGGCAGAGTGAGAGAATCTCCAAGTAGACTCCCCACTGAGAGCAGAGCCTGACGCAGGGTTCAATCCCACGACCCATGAGCTGATCCCACAATCTTAATTAGAAATTCTAATGACACTTTCAAGGGACAAGAAAAGTATAGCCAGATTTTAGATTTTGCCAGGCTAATTGTCATCATCTTAAATACTGAATTTTTAAATTTTTGAAATATTTCTGCATATTAGACAATAAGAAGGTGATAATAGTTTACAAAACCAATAAAGCTACTTTTAAGATCTTCATGACATGGACATAATTTCTACACTTATCAAGACAAAACTTTTTTTCTACTTTCTATTATACATATCATCTAAATCTTTTTCTCAAGCAAGTAAGAAGGACTTTTACAAATTAAAAATTATTAGTCATTTGTCTTATAAAGATATAGATTTTGTGAAATCTAAAAAAAAAAAACTTTATAGGAAAAGAGATCAGACTTAGAGGCTGAGTGGGGGGAGGGGGATATGGAGGAAGGGGGCCAAAAGCTACATACTTCCAGTTATAAGGTAAATAAGTACTAGAGATGTAATGTACAACATGATGACTATAGTTAATACTACTGTATGATATATAGGGAAGTTGTCAAGAGAGTGAGTTCTAAGAGTTCTCATCACAAGAATTGTTTATTATTTTATTCTTGTTCTTTTTCATTACATCTGTATGGGAAGGCAGGATATATAAATCAAACTAACATGTTGTATGTTAAATTTATACAAGGATAAATGTCAATTATTTCTTAATAAAATGGGGGGGAAATGGCTTGTTACCCTGTCAGCGATATTATGTTTTCCTATTTGTTAGTAGGTTAGTAGGTGAAACCCTTGATTGAACTGGATAAGCCTATCTTGTCATCACCAAAGTTTGTCAACCCCCCTTCACCCCTCTCATCCTCCTGCTCAGACTTCCAAAGTACTCTTTGTGTATATCTCCTTCATGATATATCTCATTTTGCACAATGTATTTGAGCTCATGAGTGTGGCTTATCTTCCCACTAAATTGTGGGTTCCCTGAGAGAGATTCACATGTACAGGGCATTCTGACATATCATGTGCCCCAAAAAGTAAAATGAACAAACAAAAAACTCTTGAATGAAGTGAAAGAAATGTTTACCAGTACGTTTCTACAAATATATGATTTAAATTTAGAATACCCATTATAGTAGAACTCACAGTAAGTTATATTTCAGATGTCCAACCACAAATGTATTGAATAGATACGGAAAAATATAAAGAGCTGTATTTTTTTAACCTGACCTCTGAATAGCTCTTTATTTTCATACTGTGACCATCTTTCTTCATGGCTTTAGCTTAAAAAGTAGAGCTTTAGAATGATGGTCAAGAAGAAAATAAAGCATAATTTTGTTCCTTCTTTTTCTCTTATCATTTACTTTCTCAAGAACTTGACAATAACTGATTTAAAAAAAGATAAACTATTTTTTTCTTTATTTATTCTCTGGATGGGACATTGCTGTCAAACCAGGCAATATATTTCCCTGTTTGCGTCCATGTAGGTGCAACCACAGTACCACAGTATTAATGTTGTGGCATGTGACAGCAACCACACGTATCATGAGGATTAACACCCCTGGGCCCTCTCCTTGCCGTCTTCCATTCTGCTGCAGGATCAGAGACCGTATATTGAAGGTGACACTACCACAAGACCAAAGGAGCTTAGGTCCTTCTGTAAATGTTTGCAAAAAAACCACCCCTCAGATCAAAACTACTCACATTGTACTTTAAAACACTGGAGTGAGAAATAAGCATTTATTGTAATTAGGAAGAGTCGAGGTTACTTGTGACATCAGCTAACATTGACTTGCCTAATGTGCCAGGACGCTTAAGAATGCATTCAAATGTCATGACGTAGGGCGCCTGGGTGGCTCAGTCGGTTAAGTGTCTGCCTTCAGCTCAGGTCATGATCCCAGGGTCCTGGGATCGAGCCCCGCATTGGGCTCCCTGCTCCATGGGAAGCCTCCCTCTCCCTTTCCCACTCCCCCTGCTTGTGTTCCCTCTCTCGCTGTGTCTCTCTCTCTGTCAAATAAATAAATAAAATCTTTAAAAAAAAAAGTCATAACATCATAAATATCATACAGAAGAGGACTCAATATGGCCTAGAGTCAACATTGGGCTTGTTGTGTTGCAAAGTTTTGGTTTGAAACTCTGCTTTAAAAAACACATGACTTCAGGTGAGTCACTTCACCCCGCTTACTCCACATCCCTGAAGAGGATGTGGCAACAAAGCAAAAACAAATGAGATAATTTATACATAAGTCCCACAAAAGTAAAAAAGCACTTGCGTGACTTTAAGTGGTCTTAGAGTTGTTACAGAATGAAACAATCAATAAATAATTGCATTTGAGTCTAGAGAGCCTAAGAGAGCTGTTGTCATTGTCCTCGACCACAATGAAGAATTATGGACACTCGGGGCAACAGCATGAATGAACACTTCATTGTTAAAACATGAAGTTTCTTTGGATGCTACTCCTCTGGACCTACTTCCTTCACTCGCCTATCTGTAAATGATGGACTTGGAGAGTTGGGTTTCAATAACTGAATCTAATGAAACTTAAGCATCAGGGCAATCTATTGCATAGTACACTTCCAAAGGCCAATTTTATTTTATTTTTTTATTTTTTATTTTTGACTTTTTATGTTTTTATTTTAATTCCAGGATAGTTAGCATACAGTGTTATATTAATTTCAGGTGTAAAATATAGTGATTCAACAAGTCCATGCATCACCCAGTGATAAAAATATGGAACCCTTCACAAATTTGTGTGTCATCCTTGTGCAGAGGCCATGCTAATCTTCTCTGTATCTTTCTAATTTTAATAGTGTTGCCAAAGCCAGCGCCCAGAGGCTAATTTTAAACAATTATAAATACATCATGATTTTTTTTGTTGGATGGGAATCATGTAAAACAGAATTTATCTGAATTCCTACAATTGTAAAGCAAAAATCTGTAACAACGCTACATATAACGAGCACAACTCTGTGACTATATGAGCAGTCACATGCTTTCCAGATCCCAACATTTCAGATCCATCTTAGTCTGTGATACTAAGAGACATGCAAAATTGTTACTGATACAGCAAAATGGCTCTGAATCACATACTTCTTCTATGAAAACAATTTGATATAAGTTTTCCAAATATTGACAATTCTAAAAATTTCACATGGCATTACCAGTAACAAATTATGAAACCGGAAGAAATCTTCCTAAAAATCAAATTTTGACCAACCATACAAGAAGCAAGACATTCTTTCTATGGTTCTATAGAAAATATTTTTAAATTCTTATTTGAAAATGTAGGGCGTCTGGGTGGCTCAGTTGGTTAAGCGACTGCCTTCGGCTCAGGTCATGATCCTGGAGTCCCGGAATCAAGTCCCACATCGGGCTCCCTACTCAGCAGGGAGTCTGCTTCTCCCCCTTACGCTCCCCCCTCTCATGCTCTCTCTATCTCATTCTCTTTCTCAAATAAATAAATAAAATCTTAAAAAAAAAAAAGAAAATGTAAATAGCATTGCAGACAAATACAAGGGGAAATGGTAAGGTGTGTCAGTTACTAAATGTTCTTTTTCTGTATGACATAATGCTTGTAATATTTGTCAACTTTGAAAATATGTATGTATATATACTGATTCCTTTTCTTATTCAAAAAAATATTCATTTTCATATATAATTTAGAATTTAGAATTTTGTATTACTTTTTTTAAAGAGATTCTCCATTATTGTACAGCAGCAAGCACCACAAAATCTATTCCTCCCCCTGATGATTCTATTTTCCAAACTCAAACTAAGAAACTTTCTTTCATACTGTCCTTTTTCTAGAAGATTTTTTAAAATTACTTTCTAAGACTTGCTTTCTTGAGATGGAAGTGTTTTAGAAAATTCATTTTCTTGACGGTATCTTCCTTCATTTATTTTGTTTTGTTTTAGACTCTTCTTTGGACACAGAAAATTCCTTTTGATTCAAATAATTCATAAAGCCATAAAGGTTGAATTCCAAAACAGAATATTTACTCACTATAGCCACTTACTTTCTCACACATTTCTAATCCAAGTATTAACTGCTTTTACCATTCAAATTAATTCAGATTGTCTCAATAATATATATATATATTAGAAATAATTTTATTTGAAGCTCTATGGTTAAAGCAGTGATCATATAAAAACTATATACCTATAGGCATCTGGGTGGCTCAGTTGGTTAAATGCCTGCCTTTGGCCCAGGTCATGGTCTTGGGGTCCTGGGATCGAGCCCCGTGTAGGGCTCCCTGCTGAGCAGGGAGCCTACTTCTCCCTCTCTTTTTACCCCTCTCCCTGCTTGTGCCCACACACTCTCTCTCTCAAATAAATAAATAAAATCTTTTTAAAAATTTTAACAAAATACACCTATATTTCCTAAACACATTAATTTAACTTAAATAAATTCACCTTCATTAGCCAAACTTTTGACTTAGGGCAAAGACTTTTTTTGCCTATGTGATTTCTGATTGTTTATTGGTGTTACTTTTCCAGCATAAAATAAAGCCATAATTTATTATCTATGAACTCAGACTTGTTTTCCTTTAATGGAGAGCCGCTTAAGAAGCAAGCTGAGTGCAGAATCTATCTGGAATTTAACATTCCTTTCCTATTCTTTTGCATATGTCTCATATACCCCTAATGATTTTTTTTCAACTGTTTGCATTATCAAATTTTTCCAATGAACTTTCTTTGATTTTTGTAAAAATAACTCCTTTTCACACCCTTTTTATTACTTACATAATACTTAATGAAATTTTGTAATTATGAAATATAACCAACATAAATCAGTTTGGGAACAAACTGATTGTTTTAACATTTTATTTATTTATTTTAGAGAGAGAGTGGAGAGAGGGGCAGAGTGGGAGGGAGAGACAAAGCCTCCACACTCAGTGTGGAGCCCCACACGGGGCTTGATCCCAGGACCCTGAGATCATGACCTGAGGCAAAACCAAGTCAGCTGCTTAACAGACTGAGCCACCCAGGTGCCCCAAACTGATCCGTATCAGCACACTGGTCATCAGGTGGGTTTAGAATGGAAGTCTTACAGAGGAGGTGGTCTAGGAGCCATACATACATTCTATTCTGTAGACTTCAGTCAGTATATTGAGATACTCTGTTTTACATCTCAAGGAAATGAAAGCTTTGCTGAATCCAGAAAATAGGCAAGTAGAGGTTGAGTAGAAAGGTTTCTATTGTTATTATTTTTATATTAACATTTTTCATGGAATAAGTGATGATCTATGATGATTTCTGGGTTTCTTTCTGAAAACTGCAATGAACTCTTCCAAGCTATTAGTGCTTAGTCAGATTGTCAAACTGTGTTTTGGATCCTAGACTGTAGTAAGTAAATCAACAGAACAAGGTTCTGCCATCCATGCAATCGATGCAGTGCTTCTTGTCCCAGGATGGGAACAGGTGCCTATTTGTCTCTTGCAATGAGGTGGTTTACCCTACATTGGTCCCTCATCATTGTTCTGAAATCCTTTAGAAATGAAGAAAGAGAAAAAAAAAAAAAAAGGTATACTCTTCATTGTGGTAATATGGTAGGGTTTTTTGGTTCTATATAAAAGGAAGGGAAATAACACACACACACACACACACACACACCACTAATTATGGTAGGTAAATAAACCACATTACACTCTAAACTCCATGGTAAGCAGAAACCACAATTTTTATTTGTTTGTTTATCACGGTATAACACCAAGCACGTACTAGACTACTTGGCAATCATGGGCATCAATATATACTACTTGAATGAAAAAAAAAAAAAAAAATCATGCAATTCCTTCACTAGCTTTTATTTTGAATAAACTTGATAATAAAAAGATAGTCTATACCCATTTTACCCCCAAAAACTTGTTGATCAAAAAATCAATGAATTCTCCAATTTGAATCAATATATAATTTTTAAATTCCCATAGTACACAATGAAAACACTACATTTGTATTTTCTTAATTGCCTGGCAGGCTTAGCCACGTGTTTCCATATTTGAAAGCCTTAGGCAATCAAAAATTACACTTTTCAATCAGACTTAAATGTAGCATTTAAAATAACTGCTGTAGGGCGCCTAGGTGGCTCAGTCAGTTAAGCATCTGCTTTCAGCTCAGGTCAATCCCAGGGCCCTGGGATGGAGCCCTGCATTGGGGTCCCTGCTCAGTCCTGGGATTGAGCCCTGTGTCTGGTTCCCTGCTCAGTGAAGACCCTGCTTCTCCCTCTTCCTCTGCCCCTCCCCCCTCTTGTGCATGCTCTCTCTCTCTCTCTCCTCTACCTCAAATAAATAAACAAAATCTTTAAAAAAATAAAATAAAAAATAAATAAAATAACTGCTGTAAACTGGGAACTATTTGAAATGTTTAGGAATGTTGAATTATTTTATATTTCTAGGAAAAAATATATATCCTTCTAATAAGTAATGAGTTATAAGATATATATATGTATATATATATATTTTAATTCCTTTGGCTATTGCTTGGATCATAGATTGGTATGCTATGCTCTGCAATGCTATGTTATGTTATGTTACAGTATGTTATATTATGGGAGAAAATAGAATTCTACAATGGCTATTAGATTTCAAACTGTAGTGTAACTATGATTGCTACCCTATAATGTTGGCACACTGCTCTAGACTATTGAAGATTGGTATATCTTCCTTTCTCCCTGGGGGACTTCAACCCACTTGCAGATATAAGCATTGATATTTATCTTCTTTGACTTTGCTTTTCCCTGAGGATCCTACTTTAGGACCTGGAGGGATCATGCCATGAGCTAGAGAAGACACACAAATGTGAACAACAATAGATTAAACTGTGAAACTAAAGGTCATTCCAAATAAACTTTGCATTTCCATTGTGATAGTGTATTGCAAATGAATCTCAATCAGATGGCTACAATTCCCCTAGCCTTGAGTGAAAAAGAATGGAAAGCATAAGAGACCTACAACTCTGTTTTATATTTATCCACCCTTACCTCTACACATTAAGTCAGCCCCAGTTCTATATATGTTTTATTTAGCCATGGAAAGTACACAATAGCTTTCCTTTTTTTTTCCATTTTTACCACAAAAGCACTATCAACGCCCATATTTAATTACATGGATGTTTTTAGAATGATGAACTAGAATAAATTCAAAAGGGTGTTAGATGTTATAAATTAACATAATTGAAATCTTTCTGGAGGAATTGAATAAGTAGATGGATTTGAAATATTAACATTGACATTATAACATTTCAAGTAATGTTTTCATATAACAATTTATTGGTAAGTGAAATATATACATAGGTCCTCTTAAAAAATCATATCATTTGTGTCCATTTATTCAAGAACATGTGCTATGTTTCAATAATACTGGAACATCAACTTTAACATATCCTTCTAATAAGTCAAATAATAGAATATGTAGCTAAATTATCTAAGTTCTATAAAAGTTTATAGTAAACAGAAATAAAACAAGTTAGAAAAAACTTTGAGGAAAAGATTTGAATGCTTTCATTTTCAAAGATATATGCTTGGAACTGTTCAGGCACACAGGGAAATTCAATGAATTTTGTTTGCTTTTTAGTTGCAGCGATGATATTACCTTCCTAATTTAAAACTGAAAAAATTATGCATAATCAGGTTAACTCAAAATGGGAACAAGTTGAAATAATTATTAATAAGATGGCTAATTTTTCATACATTTTAATAGGGCTAGAAATTTAATCAGGGATGGATATTGGCAGAAAATAATTATCTTGCTTTGCCCTATGGGATTTTAATTTTAATTTCTAGGCTTCCCAGTAAATGCTTCTCAGAAAGTTTCCACTTCCCCCTTCCAAAGAAAAATAAATAATTATTTATTACAGGCAACACCTTAATATTATAGTCCCATCCTGAAACTCAAGGACTGTGGAGCAGTCTCCTGACCATATACAGAAATGGTGTGAATACCAGACCTTAACTACTATCATCAACATCTTTGCCTCAGAACCCACAACCAACAGACTTTCATCCTGCCTGAGGAAGTTAATTCAAGGTATTCATCCAGTTTTGGTTATAAAACAGAGAAAATGACTTCTGGCAGCTTACAAGCCAATACAATATGTTAGCAGGTGTGTGTGTCTTGTAAAATAATAAATAGGTTGTTTCAGCAGCAGTTTTGTTGTGGTTGTTGACGTCTGGGATAGTTTCAGGTAGGGCAAGAATTATATGCTCAGTGATTACTGAAATCTTAATGTCATCTCTGACCCGCTGCTTAATCTCATCCTTGGTTCACCTGTGATTGTTATTTCAACTACAGGTCCTGACTGAAAAACCTCCTTCAAACTCCAAAAAGGCTTTTTTCTCTTCCTTCTCCCTCCTCCCTCCCCTTTTCTTTTCTTCCTCTCCTTTTTGTTTTATTGCTTTGTTTTCCTAGAAAGTATCAGTGTGGCATTACTAGTATATATAAAAATAAAAAGATACCAGGAAAATGTTCTATTTCAGTTTATGACTATGGAGGAATCTCTTACCCTAATCTCCATGAACAAAAATCAATTGATTACCAAGGTAGCAATTATCCGATTTGCTCAAAAGTCATTTGTAACGCCAAATAGAAACACAATCACTATGTCAAAAGATTTAGATTCTATTGTATTTTACTTAGGTCTTATAAATTCACAATCAAGGATTGGTAGACAATTAAGCAGTATCCAAGGAGCTTTACCAAGAAACATAGGCAATATGAATATATTAGAGTTCCTAAAAAGAGATGGGTTTTCTTTTTTCTTTTTTTGGTTAGATCAGTATAATTTTTCCTATACTAGTACAGGTACATACCCCATACCATCACATTAATACATTTACATTCTAATATCATAGGAAACAAATACATTGAAAAGTGACTTAAAAGTCGCCAATCAAGGGGCACCTGGGTAGCCCAGTCAGTTAAGCGTCCCACTCTTGGTTTCGGCTCAGGTCGTGATCTCAGGGTGGTGAGATCAGGTCTTTGAGATCGAGCCCTGCATCAGCTCTGCACTCAGAGTGGAGTCTGCTTGGGAACTTGGGATTCTCTCTCCCTCTCCCTCTTCCCCTCTGCTCATGCTCTCTCTCTCTCTCAAAAAAAAAAAAAAAAAAAGTAGCCATTTAGAAATATTCTAAATGGGCTAATGCTTTTCACAAATCACTTACAATACTGTATCTTGTTATAACCTAACTGGCCTCTTAATTATTTTTCTTTGAAGATAGTAGTCTTTAAAGCAATGAAATGCTAATAAACTTTCATCAGATAATACATATTTTAGTGGACTAGCAAGATAGCATAGTATCATGAAATTCTTCCCCAGAATCAGTTCTCTGGGAGAAACTATAAAAGGATATAGTCTCAAAATGAGACTGGGAGGGTGGGGAGGGGGGGACAGCAGAGGGACTTAGAGAAATCATTTTTAATTTTGTCTGGTTTTATAAAATGGCAAAGAATTGGGGTTTTGTTATTTAAACAGAATTTTCTTATTTGTATTTTTACATATACAGATATTTGTAGGTGAAATATTGTTTCATTTGGGGTTTAATCAGGGAAGCAGACCACTAGAAGTTAAAGATAGTAACGGCCCAGCATGCCCCACCTTCCATCCTTTGCCTAATTCCAGCATATTACTTTCAAAGGCTCATTTTAACTGTTGCTTCCACTTGACCTTATGAAATTACAGTCTCTATGAGGTCATTTTTTCTGGGTCTGGTGCTTGAGAGTGAAGTCTTCAGAGCCGGTGATTGAGAAGGGGACACAGACATAAAGTGGAGGAAGAGGACAAAATTGAAACTTGTACGAATGGGCCACACAAGAGCAGACTGGACCATGTTGGTCCCTCAGCACATTCAAGCCTTCAGTCTCAATGATGGAGTATCCTGTAGGGAAAGGAGATACCTTGATGTGCCGCTAGGCACTTGCCTGGCCCAGAAATGGAAGAAACTGAAGGAGGATCTGGCCCAGCTGTTGCCATGACAGAAGACCAGTGACAACATGTTTGAGCAGCAACATGCCCTGAACCAACCCTCCAAACATAAAATAAATATGGTTGCAGCTTCTCACTACCTTCCAAATCTCATACATGTCTCTTAGGGGCCATAGTAACCTGCAACTCTTCAGAGCAGAGAATTCTGGAAAGCACAGTCACAACTTCGCTAAATTGACACAATACAGATCTAACACAAATACGAAGTCTGGGGTCTCTCCCAGAATCATCCAGGAGAGAGTGAATTTAGCAGTATTGGCCATCAGCTAATTTTTTAAGCTGAATAAAGGGTACATGAGGGCCACTGTGCTATTTTCTGTACATCCATTTGAAACTTTCTGTAGTTAAAATGTTTACTTAAGAAATGAAAGAAAGAGAAAAGGAAGAGAGGGAGGGAGGGAAGAAAGAAGGAAGGGAGGGGGAAGAGAGAGAGAGAGAAGGAAAGAATGTCCTGAAAACTGAAACTGCCTTGAACTAGTGTAGTTACTGACATACTAATATAGCAGGGGAGAGGCAAGAGTGGAAAGTGAATGGTGTTAGCCCAGGCACAGAAGCTTGATGCAGCAGTAAAAGAGTTGAGGAAGATATTTTTATACTTTCTTTCCATGACCCTACATTACAGAAATATTAAGGACAGGGATGCCTGGGTGGCTCAATCAGTTAAGCATCTGCCTTCAGCTCAGGTCATGATCCTGGGGTCCTGGGATCGAGCCCCGGATCGGGCTCCCTGCTCAGCAGGGAGCCTGTTTCTCCCTCTCCCTCTGCCTGCCACTCCCCCTGCTCTCTCTCTCACCCTCTCTCTCTCTCTCTGTCAAATAAATAAATAAAAAATCTTAAAAAAAAAAAAAAAAAGAAATATTAAGGACAAAGCAGACCACCTATACAGGTATCCTTGGAGTAATATGAGGATTGCAGGAAATCCTTGTTGGGATAAAAGTCAGTGAGAATGGCCACCTAATCTTAGATCTTTACCTTCTGTGTGCCTCCTCCAAGCCCCTGAATGGGTATATCAACCTGAGAAGGCTGCCTGCTCCCCATGTTGCTTCCCTCTATGAGCATCGAGACATGCTTGATACAGTGCCAGCAAATAGGATATAGTCCACAGTGGTTCTGGGATATCTGGGCTCTCCAGCCTGCACATTATCCTCCCTCTTTCTGCTAAACTCACCAGACTTAGGTCTGGTCTTCAGTACTTAATACCATATAAGAATTTGAGTTCACTGCCTCTGAAACTAATAATACACTATATGTTAATTAATTGAATTAAAATAAAAAAAAAAGAATTTGAGTTCATAGGCTAAAATACCAAAACAAGGACTAAAACTACCTCAAGAGAAAGAAAGAAAAGAAAACATCACAGTAATTTGTTCATCAAATATTTGCCTACTAGAGCATTGTTATTGGCATTGGAGATAGAGAATCATACAAAGAAACAGCCCTACTTTCAGGCCCTGTCTTATGATGACATTGACAAGGAGTAGGGGAAGTCAAGAAATAAGATAAATAACAACACAAGGATGCACATTCAAGCTACTCTGAATTAACCTTGTAATGGAGGTCCTCACTAGTGCAATAAGTGAAGAAAAAGAAACAGAAGGTATGCACATTGGAAAGAAAGAAATAAAACAGTAGCTATTTGTAGGCAACATGATTGTCTTTGTAAAAAATCCCAATGAAACTACAAAAACCTACTAGAACAAATAAGAGAATTTGGTAAGGTTGAAGAGCACAAGGTCAGTATACAAACACCAATCTGATTTCCATATACTAGCAATGAACAATTGGAGAAAAGAAATTCTACCTGTAGAACGCTACTGTCACCCATGCCCATGGATTCAAAACTGCTTATCATCTACATAACTGCCTGTCTTATGTATTTTGAAATAGCTTAGCTAGTCTCCCCAATTGTGTGAGCTATTTTTTGTAATAAATTTCTCTTGTTCTCTCTTGCTGTGAATGAGAGAGAGAAGAGAGAGAGAGAGAAATAAATGTAAAGATATGCATGTATTTCTTACTGTGTATAGTTCTGTGGCTAAACTTTAATTGAATCTGTAAAAGAAAAACTTGACAAATGAACTTTATCAAACTTAAGAACTTATGTTCATTGAGAAATACTAAGAGAATAAGAATGCATGCTATACACTGAGAAATAATATTTACAAATCATATTTCTGATAAAGAATTTATATCCAGAATATATAAAGCACGCTCAAAACTTAGTAATAAGAAAAGAAAAACTCTAAGGAAGAAAATGGACAAACTGAACAGATACTTATCAAGAAAGATATCGGGTTGGCAAATAAGCTCATGAAGAGATTCTCAACGTGATTAGTGATTAGAGAAATGCAAATTAAAAAAGAGATGCCACGAAATACCAATTAGAATGACTAAGAAACAAAAAAACAAACCAAAAAAAAAAAAAAGAAGAAAAAGAAAAAAACCCACAGTTCTAATGGGTGTTGAAGACATAGAGCAACCAAAACTCTTAAATTTTGCACAAAGTTGGTGGAAATGAAAAATGTTACAGCCACCTTAAGAGTCTGGTATTAATTACAAAGCTAAGTATATACTTACCGCATAATCAAATGATTCTACACACAGATATTTTTCCAAAAGTAATCAAAACTATGTTCAAATAGAAACTTGCATGTAAATGTTTATAAAAATAATTACTAAAAAGTGGCCTTTTTTTATAATCAGCAAATATTGAAAAGAATTCAGATGTCCCTCAAATGGGGAATGGAAAGCAAACAGTTGTACATCCATACAATGGAGTACTACTCAGCAGTAAAAAGGAATGGCATGCTGAAACATGCAACAATATGGTTGGATCTTAAGTGCATTATGATAAGTGAAAGAAGCCAAAATCAAAAAGTGACATTCAGGGGCGCCTGGGTGGTTCAGTCGGTTAAGTGTCTGCCTTTGGCTCAGGTCATGATCTCAGGGTCCTGGGATCGAGCCCTGCATCGGGCTCCCTGCTCTGTGGGAAGCCTGCTTCTCCCTCTCCCACTCCCCCTGCTTGTGTCAAATAAATAAATAAAATCTTAAAAAAAAAACAACTCACAGAACTGTCCTTTAAAAGGGGAGAATTTTGTTGTATGTAAATGAAACTTTAATTGAAAACTAAAATAAATAAGTAATACAGTATTAGGTAATAATGGTTGGTAAGGAAGAAAAATGAATTGGGAAGGGGAGACAAGATGGGTAACTGTGAAATTCGAGCAAGGATGGGTGAGGAAAGAGAAGGCATCACTGCAAAGATGATTTTTGAGATCATCTCCTATAAAAAGGCTGGCATATTTAAGCAAGAGCAAGAAGATGGGTTTGGGTAGAATGGAGTGAATAAGAAAAGCAGAAGATGGCATCAGGAAGTTGAGTCGAGAGTATGGGGGAGGGAGCATCAGGTAGAACCCCATAGGTTACAGTTAGGTCTTTGTCATTGTGAGTGAGATGGACAGCTACTAGGATATTGTGAGCAGAAGACGGACACAATCTGGCTGACATCCTAACAGAATCCCTCTGTCTACTGTATTGAGTAGAAGAAGGCAAGAGCCCATGTAAGAAGACTGGCAAACAGGCAAAAGATAAGGCCCAGATAAGGCAGTGGAGGAGGTATATATAACATGGCCATGCTGTGTATATATTGGAAATGTAAAGCCAGTGGGTTTCTGATAAACTGGAGGTAGAATAAGTAAGTAAGGAAGGAGTCAAGAATGCAGTAGGTAGAAAGGGTTTTGGTCTAAGCAACTGAAAGAATGGAGCTTACTTTTTTAAAAAAGATTTTATGTTTAAGTAATATCTATACCCAACAAGGGGCTCAAACTGACAACCTTCAGATCAAGAGTCACATGCTCCACCCAAGACTGGAACATCTTAATTGAAATGGAGAGGATTCTAGAAGGAGCTGGTATATGTGGAAAGGGCATGGATATTAGTCTTGGACATTTAAGTTGAAGATGTCTATTGTACAGCCAAATGGAGCCATCAAGTAGGCAAGCAGATATCTGAGTCTGGAACCTAGTGGACAGGTTCTCAGCAGATATACAAATTTGTGAGTTATCACCATAAAAATTATATTTAAAGTCATTAAGTAGCATGAGATCACCAGAGATAGAAATGTAGATCGAAAGAGGTCCAAGGCCTAAGTCTTGAGGAATACATGCTTCAGAAACATAATTATGGGAACAGATGGACCAAGAATCTAAACTCAGCATGATAAATATGCTTTGGGAGATAGGGAAGATAATAGCAACATAAAACAAGAACAAAACACCACAAAATCTAAACCCAGTAAAGTATGAAAACCGTAACAGTTGAAATGAAAAACAAAATGATTCAGTAAACAGTAGGACAGACATAGATGATGAATAAATTAGTAAACTAAAAGCTCAGTTTAGGAACTTCCCAGAGAGCAGCAGTCATGGATAAAGAGGATAAATAATGTAAAATCCAAGAGAAATATGACTAGAAATAAATGTGCAGATATCCAGGTTACAAGAGTCTGAGAAGAAAGGAAAATAAAAATGAAGCTGAAAATATGTATAAGAAAAAATGGAAATAAATTTCCCAGGGTTAAAGAGAGATGAGTGACCTCAAGTAAAAGGGCTCACAGAGGACCAAACAATAGGAAGAAAAGAAATGACATATAGATAAATTATTAGAAAATTTGAGAACATCATGTAAATGGTGATCCTCATAATGCTTCCAAATAGAAAAGTCGCTTATCAATGAGCAAATCAAAATACTGAATGCAGAAAGATAGTAGAAAAACACATTTACAGTTTTGAAGGAAAATCATTTAGCTTAGAATTTTCTGGGGAACTAAATAGTCCATTCATTATAAAATTATTATAAAAATATTCTCAGACATACAACATTTTACAAGGATTTGCAATACAAAGACACATTGAAGGGTATGCTCAAATAATTGGAGAAATTATTCAAAATGTGTTACAAGAGATATGATAAGTAGAGGTTATAAGACAGATGGAAAGTAGAGGGATTTTTTAATTGTTATCTAAATAAATAAAGGCAGGATAAAAATGAAGGAAAATGTATCCAAACTAACACACAAATTCATATGATGTGGTAAGGGGTGGGTGTGGGGACTAGTAAAGTGAGGGACATGGAAGAATTCTAAAGTGCTTTCTTATTAAAGACAGTGAAGAGGTAGATATTCATAACAGAACAATTGAGAATGAAAGGATGGAAAAAAGATATACTAAATTAATATGCCCCAAAAGAAAGCAGGAGTAGAAATCTTAGTATCTGACAAAACAGATTTTAAAGCAAAAATATCATTTTAGGAAAATAATATTAGATATGCATATAATGATAAAGGGAACAATAGAAGAGATTCCCTTCCATGTCTACCATGAACACCTATGTATCTAACCATGTTGGCTCAAAGTATTTCAAAGTATATTAATCAAACTCTGCAGAAAAATCATTATTTAGTCAACAATTGGACTTGTAGATCTTACACACCACTCTCAGAAAATGATATATCAAGCAGACAAAAAAGAAAGGTATGGAAACCTATCAGTATAATTTAAAACATGAGCTACTTAATAACAAACTGTAGACAGATCACAAAACACCTGAAGTCTCAATAAATATCAAAGAAGCAATATAACATCTCATTATACACCCAGTAACCATAATTAGAATAACTTTATTTTTCTAATCTTGAGCCCATATTTTGTATATTACCCAGTTTTAAGAAAATTACCTGGCAACAAAGATCGAATGATTTTAAAAATAGCTGTAATGTATCAGACCTTGAGAAAGATAATTACAGTTGTTTTAAAGTAATTATAAATAAGAAGATAGAAGATACAATGAAGATACAAATTTTTTAAGTAGAGGAGATTCAATGTCCCCATCAACATCCATCATTTTTATGAAAGCTTAAATTATATTTGTCTTAAAGAAGATTTTATAAATTAAAAGAAATGTTAGCACTACATTTTTTTTCTGACAGCTGAAATAATTGTGAAAGGATTTTAACTGTTGAGAAAAATATTGAGATCTAACAAGGAATTTATATTTCATCCTGTCCTTTACCAAAAATATAATGGATCAACTTCATTTCATCACAAAGTCATAAATGTTCTAACAACTCAGTGGGGTTAATACAGAGGGATCTTCTAAGGTTAATGGCTATCATAGACCCAGTTTATGGATTTTAGCAGGTCTTCCATTTCAAACTAAAAAAAAGCAAAGACACAGATCCAGAGTAGCCTGCATTTTATCTGTGATGTTATCAGAGCTAATGTCATCCCTGATATGTTGTTATTAAGTTCATTGCTTTGAGTGGCACCTTGACATTTACTGCCTCTGAATACCAGCTGAGTAAGGTGGTAAGTTCTAGCAGTTTATATCAAACTTATTTGTTGCTTCCTAAAAATCAGGTTCCAAGTGGACAACTTCATTAGGCACATTTTCTTCTCCTATACCAAGTAGTTTTAAAAAAAATCATAATTTGGCTTATGCTGTATCTGACCAAGTGATAAAATCAATGGAATGGTAGGAAGCAAGGCAAATACGTCAGACATCACCCACCAATTCCAATAGAAAGACAATGAGAACACAAATACTTAGTTTCTAAAAATGGTCTACATGGTAACTAAAGTAATATGCAAATGCTCTGACAATTGCAGTCTGCCTAATGCAATAAAAGTGCTTCAAAATATTACAAAAGAACTGTTATAATCTATCAAATTATTCGTAACTACTTATACATCAGCTCTAATTTGACATTAATATTTCCCATTTGCATAAGTGGTTCTAACTAGTGAAGGCCAAACCATTTAAAAGGTTATTTATTAATTAAGCAATTGATTAATGATTATAGATGGGGAAATTGTGATTTAATGTTTTAAATTTCATATGTCTCTGTAAAAATGACAAGTTCTTATTCGTGGACTCTAGACTGCTATAGGGATGATTATGGAACTCATTAACTAGGCTGGTAGTTACTAGGCTTCTGTTATAAAACATTTTGCCAAATTTCATTTACTTAAAATAAACATAAATAATGAAAGAAGTTGTTTAATTTCCCCCAGAAATATTTTTTCTATAATGATTCAAACCAAGAAAATGTAGATCTGTGAGTCATACGAGAATTTAGTCCTAAGAGTTTGCTTGGGCCCTTCATAGTCATTAATCCTCTCATCATGACAGTTACAGAGGATGCACCAGGAACTTCCTGAATAGTGAGACAAACCTGAAAGTGCAAAATGTGAAACAGGTAGTTAGCCTCTAGGCCCTTCCACCTGTAGGCCGGTCCTTCGGGCTTTCAGTGTTGGCTCTCTTACCTCTCTCTGCCTGCCAGAGATCCTCTCGGGGCTGCATCCATTCAGGCCACCTACTTTCCTGACCTACAGGTAACTACATTCCTTGCATCTGCATTAAAATGCATCCATTTAGTTTTATTTCCCCAAAACTTTAAACATACTAGTGCTAGTATGGTACTATGTATATATCCACAGCTTACATACTTGTAATTTTAAACTAGACAATTGTATAGCATTTTTCATTTGTTCCTCTAACATCAGCTTTGTTTTTGTTGCACGTTTCTTGAGTACCAAACAAGGCTTCTACCAAATGTTAGAGTGTTTCCATCAGTGTTTTACTTGAATCTACATGTACGTCCATTCCCTGGCTGGAACATTTGCTATTCGATATTTGGTAATTCAGCAGCAGTGTGCAATTTTTGCTTGGCCCCAGAGCTTCATTTTCCTGGCTTTTAGGTTTGTAAAATAAAAAGGGATATCTTTTTTACATTTTTTTTTCATGAATTTGCAGAAAATTACTGAGCTGTTACTCCCCTCCCCCCGCCCCCCATTATAATGGTGTTTACCAAACATACCAATAATTCAGCACTACAATTCAGACCTTTGAAAATCTAGCTTTCGGTGTAGAATGGAAAGTTAGATATCAGTGCCCAAGACAATATACTCTTTGATAGAGCTTTCTACAGATACACTTTTTATAGGTTATTTTCAGTATATGTCAACCTCCATGTCTCTTGTGAAACAGATAGGCTAAAGTAATGGATCACATGGCTGTACCTTTTCCACATACACGTGGGATGGATAATTATTGTATATTAAGGTGTGATTCTTTCCTTATCTTTAGTGTTAACCTACCCAGACTGGCCCCTCTAACACGAGTCGATAAATGTTGTCCTGCCCACCGGTGGTTTTGATGGCTGATTAGACACACTCTTTGATTTCTGCTGCAGAAGGCAACATGATTGTAACAGAAACAGCTGTTTTCCCCTTTCCATTCTTCGTGTTCCCCTAAAATAGAGTTTGAACAAATATTTTAAAGGTGCAAAATACTATTAGAAAATACTATTTGAAATGAACACTATAGGAATCTCTTGGCATAACAGCCACAGAATAGTTTATTGCTTGGCAGAAGAGACAAGAGGTGAGAAGAAAGTAGCACATTAGCTGGATGAGCGCTTGTGTCGCCCAGTATAAGCAAGTGCGGTGTACAAACAAGTATACTCTGAATATGTTATTTCCACTCATTTAGCACAAATAAATCGTTTGGTTTCACTTGGAAAAAAAAAATAATAATTTCTGGGTATGTCTGTGAGAGCATTTCTAGAAGAGGTTAGCATTCAGATCAGTAGACTGATCAGCTCCTGGTTCTCTAGGTAGAAGACAGAAGATTGGACTTCTTGGCCTCCATAATCATATGAGCAATTCTCATAATAACTCTCTCTCTCTCTCTCTCTCTCTCTCTATATATATATATATATATATATATATATATATATATATCTTAAATATATACTCTGTAAGTTCTGTTTCTCTGGAAAACCCTGATTAATATAGTCAGAGAAATGTCAACCAATGTTCCACAAAGTACCATTACCAGAATAGCTAAAACTATATTTATATTTATATATAGCAAGTGTTGCCTAGGATACGGTGGATCTAAATCTCATACACTTCTAGAGAAGAACTCATTGTTTATAATACTTTGGAGAACTGTTTGGCATTGTTTACCAAAGTAAAATATGCACTTTTTATGTTTCACTGATTCCAGTCCCAGGGATATGTTCAACTGAGCTATGCACTAATGTGAATCAAAAAACACGCAAAAAATTATTCCTAACAGTGTTATTTGCATGAATCAAAAACTAGGGAAAAACCTTATGTCCATCAATAGCAGTGTCGCTAAATAAGTTTCTGTATACACATACACAGAAGATTATTCATTAATGAAAATGAACAAGTGCCGAAGATGAACCTTAAATGATCATTTAGCACACTGTAAATTTTATGATTTGTCCATTTTTGATATATATTTTACACTTTAATAAAGGACTCATTAAAAATATATTTAACGATTGCATCAAAGTCCTCTCAGGATAACATGAAAGAAAATAATGCATAATATATACACAAACACAAACAAAATTGTATATTCAACTAATTCTCAAAATGTAAACAATAATTCAAGTACAAAAAAATTTTAGGAGCTTGAATTCAGTTTGAATTACCTAGAAACTTACTAAAAGTTTCTTTATATAGGCAGAGTCTTGGTTTCATGGGGAAAAAAAAATCCATAAATGTAAATATAAAATAATTCCCAAAGATATTAAATGCACAACTTAATATGAGAACGCTATCATTCTAGTTGACTAAGCATTTGCATTTATGCAATATAAAACAAATGTTTGGCAGGACTATATGTTTATTAAAAAATATAAACTCTCAATTATCCACAAATTTTCTGTGTCTTTATTTGTATGAGACATGGAAAAGGGTCACAAGCAAAACTTAAACTTGTCATTGTAAATACCAGAGCTCTCTTACTTGTCAGTTCGGTTATATTTATGACTGTCAACACTGCAAAGTCAATCAATCCAAGTGCTTGGTCTGCTACAAGCATCATGAAGAAAACAAAACTAATGAGAAACATCACATTGCCAAAAACAGTGCTTGATTACAAATACCAAGTAATAATGGTATGTTGATAGCTTTCTGAGCTGGTAGTTGTGAAGAAAGTGACCATGGAGAAAATTTTAAGTAGGGATATTCACATGAAATTGAAAAGCACAGTAACTGTTGAATGTCACATTGCCCCAGTCACATGCTTTGACTTATGTGTGTTGAGCAAATACTAGATTGATTTCAGGTCCACCCATGTAGGTGAGAAGTCGTTAATGTATGACTTTGGTTGAACTGACTTGTGAAATCCCCAAATTATACATTGTTAACAGCAGAAGTTACCTCAGATAACTTATAAAATGCTTGTGTGTCTTCTAATCGAATCCTCAATACAAGGTCAAAATACAGTCCAGGAAATTCCCACTGAAGGCTTAGATGCATCAGCTGTCAGCGCATGGACTAGTTATGACAATAGTAATCTAGAAAATTAAGAGAATATTCTGATCCTTCAAACCAAAAATTATTTTTCTCGGGGCGCCTGGGTGGCTCAGTTGTTAAGCGTCTGCCTTCGGCTCAGGTCATGATCCCGGGGTCCTGGGATCAAGCCCCGCATCGGGCTCCTTGCTCAGCGGGAAGCCTGCTTCTCCCTCCTCCACTCCCCCTGCTTGTGTTCCCTCTCTCACTGTCTCTCTCTCTGTCAAATAAATAAATAAAATCTTTAAAAAAAAAATATTTTTCTTTACTTGGCTACAGAATTCATTTATTTATTTATTTATTTATTTATTTATTTATTTTTAAGATTTTATTTGCGAGAGAGAGAACGAGAGACAGACAGCATGAGAGGGAGTGAGAGGGAGGAGGGTCAGAGGGAGAAGCAGACTCCCTGCCGAGCAGGGAGCCCGATGTGGGACTCAATCCTGGGACTCCAGGATCATGACCTGAGCCGAAGGCAGTTGCTTAACCAACTGAGCCACCCAGGCGCCCCTGAATTCATTTAATAAAAGCTTTTTTCCTGATACCTATTATTAGCTTCATTTGTCTTTGTAGTTGGTTTTGGTAGGAAGTTCTTGTTCTCGGATCTTTAAAACCAAGAGTAGGACACATGTACCCGATGAGGTAGCTGAATTCATTTCTGTAAAAAAACTAATATTTTTTCTTCTGATCACCTCAGTTATGTAAATACAATTTTGCTCTGGCTGCAAGGATTTTGAGAAATGTACCCTGGGTATGGTTAGAGTGTAACATTTTCGTGTCATTAAAATAGAGAGTATTAAATAAAATTATGCTGAGGTTGATATTGCCCTATGTAGTCCAGGCATGTAATGTCCCCCACATGGTAATAAGCCTTAGTCAACCTGACCCATAAAATACACTAATGAAGACTGTCGTTCCTGGCCATGTCGTTTCCCTTAGGAAAGACGGCATTGTGAGCCTGAGGAGGGGACCCATCCTCAGCACTGAAAAAAGTGTCAGCCCTGGGGAGAGGGGATGAGAACTTGGTAAAGGGTCCTTACCTTGCGGTGAGATAAACCTTCCTTCTCTTGGGGGGCTTAGGAGTCTCTTTTGACCTGAGTTTCAGAATCTGAGGCACAGAAATCCCTGAACCATTTCCAACGGTGACTAGGAGCTGCTCTGGCCACTGCAGATGAGGCAGGACAGGATTAAGGCTGAGCGCGGGCCTGCAAGGGGGCTTCTGTGATTGTTGGGAGCCTTTTCAATAGCTGTATATTATTCTCGGCACGTAATTCCCTTTCATGATCCAAGAGCTTGAGAAGCTGTTCAAGTTTTCACCTGGTCCCCATTGTGCTGTGGGCAATTCAGGTGAAACAGGTCCCATTCTCCGGATGGAATAGCACATGGCCCACAGCTGCTGTGGGGGAGTCTCCCTTGCTGGGGCCACAGCAGCCAGGCCCACAGTCCGGGGCTTTGGTGAGAAGAAGGGAGAGCTTGGGGGAAATGTTACCAGGCAAACGTGAAGAAAATTCTGGAGACCTCTTGGAAATAGTTGAGGTTCACTCTGAGGGGATGTAATTAGGTTAGTAGGGCCTCCTACTATGGTAAATTGGGTATTAAAAGTAAATGTGGCATTGTTTTTAAGTCACAAGCTGGTGAGGTCAAAGACTTTGAGATTATAGTAAATTTGAACGTTAGACCCAAATGGTAGTTAAAATGTAAGCTTCTACAGCGGGCATTTTGTTATTGTTGTTGGTTTTGGGGGATGGGGTGGTTATTTTAACATTCTGTTCTTATTCTTATTTAAATTTGTTTTTGTTTTTACTCTTTTCTGATTTAATATTTTGTTTAATGTGTTCTTGTTATAAAATGCTTGTGTAGACAAAGGCAAAGAGGAGGCAGGAAATTGTTAAAAATGACAATAATAAATAAGCCAAAAAAAAAAAAAGGTAGCATTTTAGATTTTCATTTTAAATGCATTAGCTTTTTAGCTGGCAATGTGACCTAAGGAAATACATTTTATATTACTGAGGTTTAGTTTCTTTCTCTGAAACATGAGGGAGTTTAGTCGGATACTTTCCGAGGTCCCTTCCCCCACTAGGATTCAACCATGAAATTTATGTTCATGTAACTTGGTATAATATCCTGAAAACATTTCTATTAGTGAAGGATTTCATTCTTGGAAACTTTATAACTAAAAAAATATCAATTGAAAGTCTCGAGGGGCTATGCTATTCTTTTAAAATAGCTAACTATGAATACTATGAATATTTCCTGAGAGAAACATGGAGAGTTGGAAGTTCGTAGTCGTAGAAATGAGAAAGATAAAATAGGTTTTACAGTATATTTCATTTAGTTTAGGAATCACATGGCAGTTCATATGAATTTAATAGAGAGCTTATGAATAACTAGCATGTGGCTGTGGGATAAGGTACATGTAAACAAAAGAATTGCACCTTGAGGTTGAGCTAGATAAAAATATCTTCCTCCTATGTCTTCACACATAGAACAATCAAGTGAAGAAGTAATACGGCTAATTTAATCTAAAACTGAAGCACTTTATATGTTAGGCATACATGGGATGTTTTATTGAAACATCTATGTAATTATTTTTAATCACCCCTTCACTTTGCATTTTTGCATTATTTTGTCACCCATTGAATTGGCAAACATGTATTGATTATCAGTGTATGCCTAGAAATCAAGGTAAAGAAATAAGTATAGGCAAACTTCTCTTCAGTCTAAAAATTGCAGTATTCCTCAGCGATCCTTCCAGTTCAAGATGATATTTATCTGTTGGCTTAATAAGGAGGTAACAATCAATTGGATTAGAATTCCCAATTAAGCAGTAGGATTTGGACCTATAGCTTATGAGACTAATATTGATAATAATCATTACTTCCCTAGGCAAGGTACTATTCTATCCTGGTTGCAGCCTGAATTTCTTATCTATCCTATAACTACTTTAGGAAATATGTCAATTTCTTGATTGCCAATAATTATTGGCTATTTTACTCTTATGTTCTGTTTATTTTTTTATTCTCTTTGTTCATAAAGTGTTTTAAAACAACTGCAAAATGCTACTGACTACTAGAAAACCTCAGAAATGTACAGTGTCCATATATCAAGACATTGCATGGAAAATTAGTGAATCTCTAAATTCCTCCAGACATATGGTTTACAATAAAATGGTTTATTGCTGAATAAACATTAATCTCAGACAGAGGCAGAACCTCCAGGTTTCTCCACCTCCAGATTTTTCTAATTCATATTCTTCATGCTGAAAGCAAACACATCAGTTTGAATTTGCTTTATTCCTGCATAGTCTCTTTTCAAAATATCAAGAGTTCCCATCATTTGGCAAGCCATAAAGTCTTACAATTGATTTTTGTCATTATTATTCATTATTATCAACTTGGGCATTCTATCAAAATCAGCAGAGTGGGCCTTATAATTTAACTGCTTAATAATAAACATGAAGTAACACAAGCATATATCCCAGTTTTTACTTTGGCAAATTTATTGTGCATTTGTGTATTATAGTTCTTTTGCTATAAAGCAAAACATAGTGCACTTATAGAATAATAAAGCTTTATAATTAATATATAATTAAGCAGAAAAACGCTGATATATACAACCACATAATGTGCTTCTGAATTCTAAAGTATAGTCATCTGTAAAAGAATGTTAAATCTATAAAAACTAAAAGATGAAAAATATCCATGGGTGGAAAGTTCTGTAATGATACTAATATGCAGAATGTCTTCTTGGGGAGTCTGGCAATGGCCACTGATAGGAATTGTTGCAAAGACCCATCAGGTCACATGGCCATCTCCCTTTCGTTTTACCAGTTCAATGGAATCACTGATACCCTTCCCTGCCAAACAAAGGAAGACTCCAAGTATGCACTTTTGTTCCAAGCTGCACAGCTCAAAGGACTGAAGACCAGAGGTTTCACATACACAGTTATTTTTGTTTATTCACTTAATTAACAAATATTACTGCTAGGCATCCATTACACCAAAATCAAAATGATACAGTTCCCACTTTTAGGACCTCCCTTCCAAGTGAGCAAAGTATGTAAACGATACAGTTTGAAGCAGGTATTAGTTATCAATTGCTATACAATAGGTTACCCCCAAATTTAGCAGCTTAAAACAACACACATTTATTATCTCACTGTTTCTGTATGTCAGGAATATGGGCATGACTTAGCTGTGTCCTCTTCTTCTTGGTTTCTCCCAGGGCTGCAATCAAAATGTGGACCCAGGGTCTGTGGTTTCATCTTCAGGCCCAAGTACTGTCAGGTTCTCTTCCACACTCACTCCGTGGTTTTTTTTTGGCAGCATTCAGGGTCTGCGGGCTGTCAGACTGAGGCTGCCATTCCTTACTGGCTATTGGCCAGAGCCATCCTCAGTTCCTCGCCATGTTTCTCCTCCATGGCAGTTGTCTTCGTCAAAATATGCAATCCAAAAAGGCCAAAGAGAAAATCTGCCAGCAAGTTGGAAATTACACTTCTATAATCTCCTCTCATAAGTAACATTCCATCTAGTTTTCCATATTTTGTGGGTTAGAATGGGTTTACTAATTTCAGTCAACTCTCAAGGGGCAGGAATTGCACAGGAGCATGAATACCAGCAGGTGGGGATCACTGGGGGCCCTCTTAAAAGTCTGCCCATCACAAGGCACTAAAACGGTGTCCTTCCCACAGTTATTTTTACCACCAGTAATGCATGTTTTCTAAGATCTCTACTAGTGGAGTCACTTTGGGGCACTAAAAATTTGTGTTTCCTAAGGTACCCTTTATTATACAATTATACCACTGCGGCTATGTTAAGTGATTAATTCTCTCATGAGTGTCAAGCTATGGGGTATAGAAGAGATAAAGAAGAGATAAAGTTCTGACAAGATACAATAGCAAAAAAAAAGAAGAAGGTTGCTGAAAAAATCAGCCTGGAGAGTGCCATATGGAGACCAAAGAGAAAGGAAAAGCGGTAGTCTTCTGCCCTCATTGATCGTCTGTTTACCCCAAGATGTGAAGATAATATAAATAAATAGAAGCCCACTCTTATTGCCAGCTTAGTTGGTCCGCAAGTATTTCTGAACAACCTCTGTGGCTGTTGCTGATGATGAGTAGGATTCAGAATCACAGAGAACGCTTCTCTGCAGATCCTAACGTGTGCACTAGGGAGAGAGATGAGCAGCATAGCAGAGCTTTAAGAAGAATAAAAATACCTGTTACAATTTTCCTTAGGAATTATAATTTAGGACCTGAAAAATTGTTTCTGCCTATGGTGAATATCCATTTTTTACCTAAATCAGTACAAACTTGACTTGGTTGGTAAACTTAGAATTATATTCTAATAGGATATTTCTGAGTATGCATAGGTCCAGGGCTTAATTTTTTTTTTCTTTTTTCCCCAGGCAAACTTAGGTGTCATTCCCACCAACACCTATATTCACATTTTGATTTTTAATTCTGCTGATAAGTTTAAACAGCACACTTCCACTTAGTTTTCTCTTTGCCATGAAATTCATACTGCTACTACTGCAGTGGGAGAGGGTAGAGGTCTTATATATGTGTGTTCCTTCACTTTCCATAAACTGCCTATTCATTCTGGTGTTAAGTGACAAGTCAGTCATTAACATTACAGAACAGGTTAATGAATCATGGTGACACCCAGGTTTGGGCAGCAAAGGGAACGGCTTCCATGACTCCAAAAATCTGTCTGTAGTCTTAATGCATTCGCTAAAGATAAGGATTTGCTTTAGTAAGACCATTGGAGACACGATTCATGAAAGAATCTACTTGACAAAGCCATATCATAATCATCTATGATATTTTTAACAAGGGAATAGTCACCTTATTGGTTTCGTATTTTATTAATTAGGGATTATTATGCCCTTCCACACGATTTTTTATTCTATTCAATTTAAAAACCTCTAGCGTAAAACAAAGACTGATCTCCAAGAGATTGACTGTGACAGGGGCCAGTGTACTAGTGACCAATTACTGTCATATGGCTCAGATCAATTAGAGAATAATTAGTATTGGAAGGGTTGCTGAAATGAGTCCTAAGCTAGTTTTTCAAAGGTATGCATTCAGTCATGGTAACTTTGATTTTTACATCAGTATTCCTAAGAAAAAGGTTAATTTTGAATATATTTTCAAATAAGTGAATGAGATATTTAAGTAGACCTCTTCACTAATCCAACCTTACCTAAGGTTGGACTATACATCCATTTGTCCAAGGTAGATAATGATTTATAGAAAACAGATAGGAAACACAACTACTTTAGTTTACATTAAAAGTTTAAATGAAGCTACATTAATTTGCCCTCAGTGCTATGAAGGCAGGTTGTGGCAGAGGCTAAAAACTGTTCTCCAAACTCTGTTTTCATGTTTTTTTCCAATGCAAGAAACTAGACTATATGTCTCAGTCTCCCTTGCTGATAGGAGTTCTGATCAGTGAAATTTGAGTGCAAGTGACATATTCCACTTCCAGACCTGACCCATAAAACTCTCCTGCATAGTCTTCCATGCTATTTTCTTCTTCCAGATACCAGAAAGTCAACTACAACAATCTTGGAAGCCATGTGCTGAAGATGACAGTCTCTTCCAGTCTCTTATGGTTCCCTAAGCAGGTGTATAGAAGACAGCTTTCCCATTGACTGTCCCCCATCCAGTACTGTTCCACGAGCATTAAATAAACTGTTATTGTGTGGATTTTGTTGTTATTGTTCTTGTTATAGGAGCTAGCATTACCTTTACTACTGCAATTAGGCAGGGATTTGGATCTGAGATAACTAAACTTGAAATAGCATCTCCCAGTTATCCAAAATGTGACCCTTACTGTGGATTATGTTAACATTTGGGTGTATTCATATGAATATGATTTACTCAGAAAAGTAATTATTATCAGGTTCTTACATCTTTAAGAAAGCATACCAAGTACTTATATCTGTCCAGGTGTAGCAAACAATATCATTGATTATTAAATATTTTTATAGAGATCTGAAGAAGAGAAATTTTTAAAAATCTCTCTGGTCATTTGTCTACCCCACTGTGGCCGGGGAGGGGGGGTGCAGGAATGCTAGCACTATTCTCTAGAGTCATATGAATTTTAGAAACAATAATTTTGTAGTATATTACAGCAACATAAAAAAAAAATCTCTTAAACTAGAATTAATTTTTATTACCAAATAGAATCTCTCTGGAAATAGGGTTTTTAATGAAATTACTGGCAGACTTTTAGCCATAATGGTGCACGTGAAAAGATTGTAGCTATTTAGAATGAGTTCTTTGGTTTGGGATCTGTCAAAATAATAAATTGGATGTTTTTTATTTGGTTGGTTGGTTTCTTCACCAATGCTCTATTAAATATTCAAAATCTGTGGATCAAACTAATTTTCTATCACCTCGCCTAAGATTTTAAATATTCAATGCTGTTAATCTTTTGAAAGGGCATTTGTCACAGTATATAAGCAAGCAGGAAAGAAATATGCAGAAATGAGCTTCCTACTGAGTTATTTACTTGGAGTAAGTGTATCCCATAAAATGTTGACCTGAAGTATTTAGCTATAATAACCTAAGAGATAATAAAACATGAGTTACACAGAGAGTTTATCAAAATTTTATGTGAACTCTACAAAAAGAAAAAACAACAACAACTCAGTGATAACCTGAAAGCTGTAAAGGCACACTATTAAAAACCAAACAAAACAAAAAACTTGTAAAGATATTAAACCAAAACTTCTGTTATTGTACTTATTATTAGAGAAATAAACAAAGTTTAAATACAATATAATAAACTACTTTTCAATAGCGTTTTCCAGCTTGCAAAATTTATGTCATATTTGTACTTTGTAGGTAAAACAGAAATTATTACTACTTTACAGATAAAGTATTTAATGGACTCTTTAAAACACCTTTTATGTAACAAAATAGTAATTTTTGATGCTTCAGGTCACTTACCTTCTGATTCATTTAAAGGACAAAAATAAGCAATGTTTTCCATTCTAAATTACAAGCCATAATTTTATGGCTCATTTACACTACATACATATTTATAAAAGTTTTGAGGAGATTAAAGAATTTAGCCAGCTTCTTATAATTTGTTCAGCTAGAACAAAAGTCTTCTTTCTGATCACTCACTAATCCAGTGCTTTTACCACTAATAGCCTGCTATGAAGAAACATTTCTGTCTTTACAACATACCACCTAAATTGAAATACTCATTAAAATTTGCATATCAGTTAATCAAATAATTGCAGTCATCTTCTATATAGCACACTGGCTTATACTAGGTGCTGGGATTCCAAGAGATAGCTCTTGCCCTCATAAGGCTTAGAATCTAAGAGGGAATGTGCACATTTTCTAAAAGAAGATATTGGTGACATCTATGTGATTAGTCATTAGGAGACTCAATTTCCTCTATAGCACGTTCCATTTAGAATGTAAACCCCTGTGACATCCACCACCATTTTTCAGATTTAAACTTGAAGGCTTAACAATTCAGGTTCAATATCTAGAGACTGGGCGCCTGGGTGGCCCAGTGGTTAAGCGTCGGACTGATTTCATCTCAGGTCATGATCTCAGGTCCTGGGATCAAGCCCCGCCTTGTACTCCCCGCTCAGCTGGGAGTCTGCTTGAGGATTCTCTTACTCCCTCTGCCCCTCCCCGTGCTCGTGCTCCCTCTCTCTCTCTCTCTCAAATAAATAAATGAATCTTTTAAAAATATATCTAGAGACATCACAGCTGCAATTGAGTAATTAATATTCAAATATTCAAAATCTTGGCTTATGACTGTGAAGACTAGCCAGTTTAATTCTGAGAGAGCTGAGAAGATATACGATTTACTAGGCAAAAAGTTCATCTCTCCAATTGACATATATGCCCTCCCAATAAAGAAGTGACTTTACCTTAACTTCCCCTTCTCCTCATCCTTCCTGCTAGATCCATAGTTGTGCCTCCATATGAAGACTCAGTCCTGCCATGATTCACTAATCATTTAGTCGTTAATTCAACTAATACCTACTAAGCACATACTATGTGCCAGGGTCTATTATAGGTGCTGAGGATAACAGCAACAAAACTATGAACAAAACATAAAAAATCCTATCCTTGTGGAGTTGCCTGGCTGGCTCAGTCTGTAGAGCATGTGACTATTGATCTTGGGGTCGTGAGTTTGAGCCCCATGTTGGGTGTAGAGATTACTTAAAAATAAATAAATGATCATGTCAAATAGGTAACATCCATAGTATTTTAGTGACACTATTTAACATTAGTGATAGGTGCCAAGAAGAACAAAAAGTAAAGCAGAGATAGGAAATAGGAACTGCAGGAGGTGGGGGGCAGGGCTGATGGGAAGTTCGGATAGGGAGCAGAGGTCTCTCTGAAAGCGCCTTGGTTCTTGCTAGCAAGGACTTGAACTAAAGACTTGTGATGGTTAATTTTGTGTCAGCTTGACAGGACCAAGGAATGCCCAGAGAGCTGGTAAAAACATTTTTGGGTATGTCTATGAGGGTATTTCTGGAAGGAATTAGCATTTCAGCTGGTGAGCTGAGTGAAGCAGATGGTCTTCCTCAGTGTGAGTGGGCATCATCCAGTCTGTTGAGAGCCCAAATAGAACCAAAAGCCAGAGAAAGGGTGAATTCCCTCTCTCTTCTTGAGCAGAGACAACCATCTTTTTCTGCACTCTTACTTCAGTGCTTCTGGCTGTTGGGCTTTCTTACTCCCATCAGGATTTAGACCATTAGCCTTTTCATTCCCAGTCCCAGGCCTTCAGACTCAGGCTGAATTACACCACTAGCTTTCCCAGTTCTTCAGTTTACAGACAGCAGATCATGATGCTTGTTGGCTTCCATAATGGCATGAACCAATTTCTATAATATATCCATCCCTCTCATGTATATTTCTATACCTCTTATCGGGTCTGTTTTTCTGCAGAACCCTGACTAATACATAGGATTTTCTTCAAGTAAATGAGATAAAGGCGGGAAATGCTCCACTCACTGACTCACCACTGTGAACTCACCCTCCCCAACTGCAGAGCTCCTACTGAGGTCCACAGCCCCCCAGCTCCCTCTCTCTTGCAGGGCCCTTGATCTCTATGAACAGTGCTGGTAGCTCTCTCATGCTGTGCCCCACCTCTCCTCAAGACCCTATGATAGTTAACAAGTGGACACATGTTAATAGCTTGCAATATTTCGGGCACCGTCCTAACACATGTTGCATATGTAACATATATTTAATTCTTAGACCAACCCTCTAAAGTGGTACTATTTATATCCTCTCTTTACCAAAGAAGAAACTGAGATCACTTGTCTTATATAAGGTCACACGTCAAGGAATAGGCAAAGCTGACCTTAGAAGCAGTGTCACTTTGAGTTCTGCTCTATTGCTCTTTGCGATGAGCCAGTGCAAGGGACTGGGCCTCTGTGCCTTATCCTTATTGCTGAATTATGATACAATATTCTTTCTAGGATCCTCATGTCTATTTGAACCTGAAGTCCTGACCCATCCTCCAACCCAGTATCTTGGCCCCATACACATCTGGTCTGGACAGACAGCCTGACTAAAAGTAAACTACATGCTCACTGCCCAGCTCCCTAGTGACTGAATAGCTCTGTCTAATAGTTTCTGGAATAAGGTAAAGACTATAGTGACCTTTGGATGCCAGAACTGGTCTGCCCTGTTGCATCTCCAGAGCCAGGCCTTAGAGCTGGATCCCATCACTCTACTTAAGGTAGAATAGCTAGGATGTGGTAGGATGTGGTAGGATGTGGTAGGGCTCTCTAAAATAGAGCAAGATGAGGGGGGCCTGGGGGGCTCAATCAGTTAAGTGCCTGACTCTTGATTTCAGCTCAGGTCATGATCTCAGGGTGGTGAGATCAAGCCTCTAGTTGGGCTCCATACAGCGTGGAGTCTGCTTGAGATTCTCTCTCTCTCCCCCTTCCTCTGCCCCTCTCCTCATTTTCATGTTCTCTCTCTCTCTTTCTCTCTCTCTCAATAAATATAATCTTTAAAAAAATTTAAATTTAAAAATTTTAAAAATAAAATAAAATTGAGCAAGATGAATAAGGAGAGTGAATAATAAGAACTATATAAGAGCTATATGTTGGTTGAGCACATCCTGTTATTAAACACTATCCTAAGTGCTTTATGTTTAACTCATGTAAAGGGAGATACTCATCTTCCCCAGCCACATTTCAAGGGGATATCCCAGGTGATAGCTTGAGAGAGCTTTCTTCCTGAGGGAGATTCTAAGGTGGAGAAAGAAGTCCACAGCACTTTGAGCTTCTTTGAAACTTGAATGGTGTTAGAAGAAGAAGAAAAATTAAAACTGTCATGCTCTGTTGCCAAAGGTTAAAAAAAAAAATCATGAGACACACTGTTCCTTTGTTCTGGGAAACCACTTGAATGAGTTATTTAGTAATGCAAATGAAAAGCAGTTGATATCTGTGGCTCTGAGGAGAAAAACTGTTCAGCATAAGAATGGGAGAGAAATCATCTATGTAATAGGTTCAGCTGCATCCATGCAAGTTGCTGCTGGTACCGTTCTTGTTATTATTAGGAGAAATGTATGTTATTTAACACACTTATGAATTGAGACTGCCCAGCCCCTAAAAACGATTGATTGTTCAAGTGAAGAGTTTGTGTTTTTAAGCCAATGCCAATAGGAAATCTGAACATAAGGGTCAGGCTAAAATTTTGCATATGATCAGAGCCATTATGGGGTTCTGACCTTGAGTCCAGCTGGGTCTTTGCCCAGCTAACAGCATAGCACCCAACAGGGCAGTCTCCCTGCCTACCACCAGAGGAAAGATTCAGTCACAGCCGTGCAGTCAAGAAACAGCAGCTTTGGAAGCATGGGTTGTGGAGGAGATCCTTGAGAATTCTTAGCATGGGGCTTGGTGTCCTCATGAGTTGTGACAGTGATGATGATGCTGTTCCTACAGGCTCTTTGTGAACAGTGAGCAACATCCACAGGCATCCAGGGTGGGAGGAAAAGACCCATGACTCTAACCATGGTGATGATACCAGATGGATGATTTGTGAATGCATGTAGTGCACATGCATTCCAAATCTTTGGAAATTTCCAGAAAGTAGCATTTTGGGCAGGGAGGCATCCAGAAATCAAATTGCCCTTGGATTTGGAATTATTTTAATGTGAGCATTAAATATTAGGGTATCACATTTGTAGGCACACTTGTAGACTCTGGTCACACAGCTCCCTGAACTTCCCCTTCATAAGGGTCTGAAACCAGCCAGTGTCTGATTAACTGGTGTTAAGTCTTCAGAGAGACTGGGCATCAAATACCTTAACTTCCTTCTTTGACTTTCTCAGATAAGACTTCAATAATCAGTCTCCTAGCATTCCCGCTTACATCCTCTGTGGCTACATTTCTGACATGTTTTCATTTTCTCAGCAACTTCCTCTTTCCCATATCTCTATTTTATAAGCCCAAAACAAAACAAAATTAGATTATCAATATCTGTGCTTATATAAAGATTATGAGATGAGATTTACTGATTTTTTGTTGTTGCTGTTGTTCAACGTTTAAAGAAAATGTTAACTTTGTTTTTAGTTTTGCACAATGGATCTCATATATTAGGAGCAAAATAATCTCAATTGTGAACAAAAGATGCAGATACACATAAATTCCTAGATGGATCCAAAGAGTTATAATGATAACAAACATTTTGATGATAAATAATGCAAGGTTAAACAGTATTTGTTAAACGAATGAATAGGATATTGAACAATAACACTGGATTGGTGAGAGTCTGTGGAAGCTTGTATTTAAGAGGCTAGAAATGTCTTTTTCTACACCACAACAAAGTTACATCCACATGTAAATACCAAGTAAAGATACTAAATATACTTTCTTTTTTAAAAAAATATTTTATTTACCTATTTATTTATTTTTGAGAGAAAGAGAGAGCAGGGGGAGGGGCAGAGGGAGAGAATCTCAAGCAGACTCCTTGCTCAGTGCAGTGCCCAATGAAGGGCTCAATCTCAGGACCGTGAGATCATGACCTGAGTCAAAATCATGAGCGGGCCACTCAACTGACTGAGCCACCCAGGTGCCCCACTAAATACACTTTCTAAACTACACCCCCGGAAGAGTAACAGATGTATACACTGAGATCAGGGATGGCTAACCACAGGGAAGGAGCAAAGAAGATGATAATGATGATGCTCAATAGGTTTTAACATGTCAGACAACAAAGGTAGTATCCTAATAGAGATACCACAGTGCATAAGGAAATTTTTGAAGTAAATTTTGACTGTGGTAATAAATTTGGGATAAAACTTTTTGCAAGTCATTAAAACTCTATTAAATGACACATTTTACAACAGATTAAGCTCTTGTGATAAATAGGTAGAAAGTATCCCAGACCAACTTTCACTCTCCGAGTATTTGCTGTAGAGATTGCAGAATTTTATCCTACAGATTTGCTCTAAAAACACTCTAGAGATTGGGAAACACTTCTAAAAAAAAGATCAGATAAAAGTAAAACATAGATATATTTAATTGCATTTTCAAATAATTCTATCATAGCAAAAGATACTATAAAAAGTGAAAATATTTAGAAAATAATTTTGGTTGTTTTTTTTTTTCCTGCAGATGATACTTAAATGATAAATAAGCTATACAATATAAAGATCTCTAAAATAAATATAAAAAAGCCAAGGAAACAAATAAGAAAATGGGCAAAGGTTGTGAATAGGAATGTCCTAAAAAGACAATTTCAAATGGCTAGTGGGTACTTAAAAGGTGCTTAAGTCCACTAGTAGTCAGAAATGTAAATTAAATTTAATTTAATTAAAAATGAAATATTACTTTCTAGGGCGCCTGGGTGGCTCAGTCATTAAGCGTCTGCCTTCGGCTCAGGTCATGATCCCAGGGTCCTGGGATCGAGTCCCACATCCGGCTCCCTGCTCTGCGGGAAGCCGGCTTCTCCCTCTCCCACTCCCCCTGCTTGTGTTCCTGCTCTGGCTATGTCTCTCTCTGTCAAATAAATAAATAAAATCTTTAAAAAAAAAAAAATGAAATATTACTTTCTAGACCACAGGCACACAAAAATTTAAACAGAGCTCTAAAAGTACTGTAGGAAGGTGAAGGGGCATTCTCATATAATGCTGGTGGAAATGTGCTATTATCTTTACACCTGACAGCATCTATTAAAATTTGAAACATGCCTTTTCTCCCAGCAATGCTATTTCTAGGAATCTTTGCTATAACAATGAAAGCACCAACTGATAAAGATACCCGTGCAAAGATGTTTACCGAAGCATTGTTTATACCAACAACAGAAAGGCAAGAGGGAAAAAAGGGAATCATTGAATAAATGATGTCACATCCTTGCCTTAAATACCATGCTACCAATAGAAAGAATAAATTAGTTTCCATACCCACTCATTTAGAAGGATTTCCATTACAAATTACTGAATTAAAAAAGATGAAATACTGTATCATACAAGTTGTTATAATACAATTGTTAAAAACAGTTAACAAAAACCATCTATAAATACAAATAATGCATATATACTTATATATACAAATATACAAATTTTATATGTGCTAATGTGAGTATTGAGATAAGTACCGAATGATACACATTGAGTTGTTACCGTGAGCTACCCAGGAGAGTGGTTAAGGATAGGGGAGGAAGACATAGCTAGACTGAGAAAAATCAAGATGGGGGTGGGGGCTAGGCAAGAAAAGAAGGCTAGAAGTGGTATCTCATCTGTTAAGATAGTCTATTTATGCCTGTGCTTATATTCATGAAAAATTACAAAAAAGTTAGCCATTCAATGGCTCTCTTTGAAAATTTGATGTAAACAAAGTACTCCATTTCCAGAAAAAAAATCCACATTTGCCCATAAATACAAACATTTGCATGTAGTTTTAAGGGGAGGGATTACAGATGCTCTAAAACTCATCCATGGATACCAGATTAAAGCCGTCTCAATGTGTTGATGTGGACTCCAGGGACCATGGGCCAATCCAGTTTACTCCACCAACATGACATCTGAAAAGATCAAATAACACTACTTGGGCCCATATTTGACAGCTAGAGTGAAGATAATTGTCCCATTTAAATGTAGTTTGTGTATACTCAAGGATTAACTTGTTCAACCTGACCCATTTGGTCAGCGTTGTATATCAGTCTCTTACAAATCGTAGTGTAGAGTCCATGTTGTTTTTCTTCATGGCAGGAGAATATTTTGGCTTGAATTTTTATACTGGAGAAGTTTTTAATGTCTGGAGAAATCATTCTAGTGATTCAGATTACACTGATCCATTATTGTTGGCAACCTAAACACTGCACAAAGTGTCCAAGTAGAAAAGGAACCAGAGTGAACTGGTTTGGAAATACGGAGGCAATCCTAAAGGTGGTTTTCGAGTCCATCTTAGCCATTTTCTACCACACAAGTCTTTCAGCTGTAATGTGGGAGTGTTTTTTAAAGGCAGAAAGTTTTTAGAAAAGATGTTTTAAGAAGAGCATGCAGTTAAGACCCACGTTCAATCACAGCCCGCCAAGAGCTCAAGTATAACGTGAAGTGCCGAGGCAAGTGGCTCTATTTTCTTCTTGCTTATTCAGTCCTGAGGCCACCCTAGATGAAAAGTTGCCAAGTTACATGGTGACTTGGTAATGGGACTATTATAGACAAGGCACTAAAAGAATTCAAGAAACTCATTCATCTTATTGATTGTGCTTGCAATCTGGAGAGAATGCATTCACTTTGAGTACAATACAAATAAACTTCTACAGCATCTTTGACGCAAACACATCCCAAGGCACTTTTCAGCAAAGTACAATACTAAAATGTGTACATGCACTGTCAGAGAAAATGAACCAGTTCAAATATACAGAAGTAAAGTTTAAATTTGAATAAGGCTTTACATGTAGTATTTTGTCTTCGACGTGAAATCACCTTCAAGAACTGGGGGAAATTATAAGTGCATGATCAGGTTCTGGAAGTTTTCCACATTCATCAGCATAGAGACTGTACATGATGATCACAGAAATACCCTCTAGATATTTTATTATTGAGGCTTTAAATCTGCATTTCATAATAAGTATATCTGTTCTGATCAAGCTTGACTAACTTGCTGTACAATTTGCTCTGGAAGCTATTAATTTGGAGCTTGAGTTATCTGGTTTGGCTCACTTCCTTGGTCAACTTAGCCAGATGATTATCAAGGGTATGCTTCTTTTTCTTTATGTGGACATAGCCCAGCTGACCATTACGTGGATGATGTGCTTCATATCTTCATAGTTGCTTACTAACTTGTGATGGTAAAAACAGGAGCTGATGTTTCTTTATACTCTCCTGCTACTGAAACCAACCAGGAAAATGTCCAGAATGGCCCTATTTTCTGTCACCAACAGTATATTTTCAACCTTCTATGGAGACACTGGTAAGCTCCTTGTAGTTCCTCATAAATGAAAATTGGTATAAGACACACTCTTCACATTTCGGCTTTTTGATGATGCCCTAAGTATATTTTGACTGTCTAGTGAAATATGGAGTTTTTCCATCTGAGAGGGTATCCACCACTGATCAAATAAACTGCATCTTTGCCAACCTGCATTTCATATTCTGCTCTTATATATATAGCAAATAAAATATGGAGAATTAGTAAAAGTTTTTAATGGTTCTCCTTTGCTCAGAATTACTTAATATTTTTACTTCTTTTTTATAATTCTGCAGGTTATAAGAAATCTGTTTATGCTCCCCATATTATCTTTTATACGGTGAATGTAAACATTCTTCTGGTGAAGGCCATGAATGTTAATTTTTTCATGTTTAAAAAGAGCCATGAACTTGAGAACGTGTAAGTGTGTTCTAATAATAGTGCATTCCTAATAATAAGGGTATTGTTTGTGGGAATAAGCATTAGGAACAATAATGTTATCTAAGATAAAGTGATTCTATTTGAATTTAGATATTTGTGGTAATAAAGGAAGTATAAAAACATAAAGCATAGGTCTGAAATGGTTCCATGTGCTGTCCACAGGTCATCACATCATTGATTTTATCTGTAATTTCCAATAACTCTTTGGCCATCTGACTGAATCCTGAGCCAGAGATTCGTGCAAAAACCCCTCTCCAAAACCACAACAGTTCCCTTTGTATCATCTCTGAATAGCATATTTTTATTAGTTTCCTACTGCTGTGTAACAAATTAACACAAATAGTGGCTTAAAACAATACAAATGTACAGTATCCCCTCATAGTTATGCGCAGAAGTCTGGGCACAGTGTGGCTAGATTTTCTGCTTCAGATCTTACCTGGCCGAAATCAAGGTGTTGTCCTTATTTACTCACCTGGAGCTTGGGTCCTTTTCCATGTCCGTTGGTTTGGGACAGGATTTGTTTCTTTCCAGCTGTAGAATGGAAGTTTCATTTTCCTGCTGCAGGCTGTCAGTTCCTGAGTAAGAGAGGCTGCCTTCAGGTACTTGCCCCATGACCTGTTCCACAGGCAGTTCATGCCCTGAATGTTTGCTTTCTTCTTCTAGGCAAGCCGGAGTACATTTCTCTCTGTGACCAGCCAGAAAAAAAACTCTCTTAAAGGGTTCATGGGATTAGGTCAGACCCACCGAAATCACCTTCCTATCCTAAGATCAATTGATTTGGAACCTGAATTACATCTGCAAATTTCTTTCACACCAGAACCTAGATGAATGTTTATTGAGTTATGGGAATAAGATGTATTTACACCAGGGTCCAGGAATCCTGGAGCCTATCTTAGAATTCTGTCTCTCACAATATGTAAAAATCTCCTTTCAGGTATTGCCTCTGAAACAGTGAGCAAATGGAACACAAATCAAATCAGAGAAAATCTGTCATTCTGCCCCTTTGAACCGAATTTCATTTTGCAACATGGAGATAAAGCACCTGCCTTGAAAACTCTTGTGGGAATTATAAAATGGGATCATGGAGAAGGCTAGGCATTATAGTTACACATTTTAGCAAAGTGGTTGGAGCGAACAAAGTGACAGCCCCACGTGCCAGGATTGAACTGAACAGGTAAAGGACACCTGCTGGCACCTCTGCCCTCTTGATGCTTCAGACGGAAGCAACATGGAACCTGAAGGGGAGCCAAGGCAGTGACCCACCTATGCGCCTAAAACATAGGGTCCACTGTGGACCGTCTGTAGCTCAGAGCCCTGAACTTGCCCTCCAACAACTGCTAGAGTCAGCCCTAAGCATCCTAGCCTCCATAACCTTTGACGGAGTCTTCCCTTGACTTTTCACGCGGCTGGCTCCTTCTCCTTCTTCAGGTATGAGCTCAAATTAACTATCACAGAGCCCTTTCTTTAACATCACATATTACCCTGTTATCTTGATTTACAGATCTCTAACTTGTTACAGCCTGAAACCCTCTTATATGTATTCATTTCTCCTAGCAGAAGAATAAGCTCAATGAGAGGGGCTTTTCTTTCTTGTTTATTACTGTGGCAGAGTGCTCAGTTCATCTATTGAATAGTTGAGTAAATGATTGAATGGGTAATCCAGAGGTCCACAGCTTCTTGGGGGCAGAAGTCACATCTGTTTACCCTTCTTCCTTATGTATAAAGTTGAAGTAAGTTTGTAACCACCTGTGTTTACAGATTTCCTATGAAATCATCAACATCCATGGTCCTATCCTGGAGATGTAGTAGTATCTAAACAGAAACTGGGAAATGTTTATATCTTTTCCTGAAGCTTTACTGCCCCAGAATTTGGGGCATTTTCTGATAAGCCAAGAAATTCCACATAAACCTACATAGCATATAAACATAGGCTTTGGCCTCAGACAGACTGGGTGTCGAGTCCCAGTTTCACAGGTTACTCTAGTTGTGTACTTGAACGAGATCCTTAACATCTCTGAGCCTCAATATCCTTTCATAGAACAAGGTTAAGAATGTACTAACAGTAAAGGATGTCCACAGTAGACGTACATGAGTATGTGTCATAGATTTTTAAATGTAAAGATTTTTTTTTTTTAAATTTTAAAAGATTTTATTTATTTATTTGACAGAGACACAGCGAGAGAGGGAACACAAGCAGGGGGAGTGGGAGAGGGAGAAGCAGGCTTCCTGCTGAGCAGGGAGCCTGATGCGGAGCTCGATCCCAGGACCCTGGGATCATGACCTGAGCCGAAGGCAGACGCTTAACGACTGAGCCACCCAGGTGCCCCATAAATGTAAAGATTTTGATTGGTGCCAAGATGCAATGATGTTGAAGTTGCAAAGTGAGAGCTCATGCCAACAGAGGCAGATTTTCCAAGGCCGTTTTAAGCAGCTTCTCCAGCACTATTGCACTCCTCATTCAGGCCATGGATATGAGACGAGGTCTGAGCAGTGAGGGAGGAAATACCAGCAGCAGTACTTCTCGGGAGGGAGCCATTGCTGAGTTGTGTCCCCATTCGTCCCCTTTGGAGGATGGTTCAGCCTCCTACTTGACAGGAGGCTTAGAGAGAATGGGCTGGTTCCTGGGGGGCCCGAGAGAGAGAATCTGCTGTCATTTCCTTTTGGTTCAGGAGCTAGTGGCTTAGGGGCTCTTGTGCAGGTGGTCTAGAAGGTAAGGGAATGACTGATAATTGGTGGTGGAGCTGGAGAGGATTTCTGTGCTGCTAACTGGCGGAGTTTCAAGTGTGACTTTCTCCCCACTTTGCCCTCCTCCCTCCTGATGTTGCACCAGCTGAAGCTCCAGTGGGTTAACTGGGAGATGAAAAGGACAAGGTGAAGTAACGTAGCAGCCTAATCAAGGGAGAGGAGAAGATATATTACTAAGCGAAGTTCAGAGTTTCAAGTTTCTGGAGCTAAGTATTTTACTTAATGAATTAAGACCATATGGTAAGACCAGAAGAAGAGATAAAGTTAGAAAAAAATCTATCTGCTGCTGTTATTATGTAATTTCTCAAGGAAAATTATTATTTTTATTAATAGGAGGAGTTAAATCACATAAGAAATGACGGTACCAATCCAGCACATACCCCATCTAAAATGCATCCTCACTTCCTCTCTAAAACATTTTTTGACAGAAATTGCAACTGTAATGAAATATATATACATTTTGCACTGTCTGGAATAACCACAGGTTCCAAGGGGAGTTACTTATTCCTGATGAAAGATGATCACTCCCAGTACACAAGTGTTCCCAGGGTCAATTGTGCAGATATTAAGGAGACAGAGGACAGAGAAAAGGTCATCTAAATTGCCATTTAATAGGTTGTTAGAAATGTTCCAAAGTGCAGTTTTCTGAGGTGTTCTATGGAAGGAAAACAGATTGCAGGGAATTAAAAGAAAATGGGAAATCAGAAATGGAGACAATGGCTATTGACATGCTAGAGGAGGGGGCAGCAAAACAGGCTGATGGCTTTGAGAGGCCAGATCACATGAGGGGGAGTTGTTTGGGAGAATGGAGGGAGGCCTGTGTATAACTAGAAACCATGAGGAAGAAACCAGGGGTGAGAGATTTAAGATGGAGAAGAAAGAAGTAAGAAGAAATGGAAAGCTTTGCACTCAGGAAAAAAAAAAAAAAAAAAGAGTGAACAATTTATTTTCATAAAAGCTACTCTTCATTCTGTCCCAGCTAAAGGCTACCCATTTTAATACACATTGTTACGTGGCATCTCACAACAATCTCGTGACATATTAAGTGTCATCATGCTCTTTTTAAAGATGAGAACACTGAAGTGTACAAGGTTCAGTTCTTGGCTCAAAGTCACACAAGTTCAGCAGGCTCCCAAATTTGTGTTCTTCCCACTACCGCACTCTGATTGTTAGGGTTTGTGTTGTTGTGCTTTTTGTTTTTTTTTGTTTGTTTGTTTGTTTTTTAGAAAGAAGACTCATCAAATAGATGTCAAAGAAAAAAATATGCTGAGATTAAGATGGGGGTACTTTAGTCACCTCCTAACTGAATAATATATAGTTTTTCTGATAAAGAAGGTAAGAAGGCAAGGTAATTTTCCAAGAGCATGGGAGAAACAGGTGACTGAGAGCTTATGAGAAGCAGAGTTTTAGAATGCTGGAAATATGCTGGAAAAGTCATAGAATGTTTATAAAACGATGATAATCTCTTATCCACTCAAAAACTACAACATGGCCCTAACCTCATTACACACGAGCTTGTGGGCAGCCTCATTCAGTATGCACTATATTTTTAGCCACACATACTATTGGTTTGACACTCAAAACTTCTTGTCTTCAGATTATAAAATTGAGATTCAGAGGTTCCAAAAATTAAGGGACATGCTCCACTCAGTGGTACAGATCCAACCAAGTGAACTTGGACTATTTCTTTCTCAACCAAACCATACTACTTCCTCATCCGGGGAAATGGATTAATTTCTAAAAGTTACTTTGAAACTTTGTTTGCAAGGAGTGAAAAGACTTTATCAAAACATAGTCTTATGTGTTGGGAGCATAAATGTTAGAATGAAATGGGATTGTTATTAACCTCAGCCTTTTCATTAGCCTCAGCTTTCTGACTGTGAGAGAAATGGAAGGCTGGTAAAATGCTTTCTCTGCATTTTGCCAACCTAACAGAAGATGATTTTATTTAAATTATAGCTCATTTTATTGCCATGGTGTTATATATTAGAAATTGATTACTCCATTTCTTCTGTAATAGTTTCATTATATTTGGGGGGGATTGGAGGGCAAGCCTTTCTTTTATTTTTTTAAAATAAGAAATAAAGAGTGTACGAAAGTGAAATCTTTATTTTTATTGTGTCTATGATTTCAAATAAAGCATACTGAGTATAATTATAGCACTAAATTGAATTTCAGGACAATTATTATTTTCTGAAGAAAATGAGATTGCTTACAAGTTTTTTTTTAAATCAAATATCACTTATTGCCAACTTTTTAAAGCAGCAAAATAAGTCTGATGCCTCGTTTAAGCAAATTGAAAGAGAATTCCTCACAACTGCAAACTTTGCAGCTCTCTATCTTGGGGGTGATTTAACAGACCTTGTTAAATGAAGAGCAGTTGTCTTATATAATTTTTTTGAAATATTTTTAAACTTTTAACAAAGTTAAATATTCAGCATTTTTTGATAGCTCAGCTGATAAAATTTTGACTTAAACTCTTAAATAATAAATTTTGACAATTCCTGAGATGGGAGTGGGTGGGGAGAGTGAAGCTAGAAATAGAAAAGGGAGTGCACAAGTGAAACAAAGATTTTTGCCTGAATATTGAATACTTTGCATTGTTTTCAATGTTCTCTTTGGAATGTATTAAAAGTGATATAAAGGGGTGCCTAGGTGGCTCAGTCGGTTAAGCAGCTGACTCTTGATTTTGGCTCAGGTCATGATCTCAAGGTCGTGGGATTGAGCCCCACATTGGCTCCCGTTCACCTGGGAGTCTGATTCAGGATTCTCTCTCTCCGTCCGCCCCTCCCCCCCACTTACTCACACTCTCTCTCCCTCTCTCACTCTAAAATAAATAAATAAATAAATCTTTTTTAAAAAGTGATATAAAATCATCTGAAGTTGTTGTCCCTGCCCTAGAAGAATTTGTAGTCAATGGGAAAGTTCACATGTAAGTGAAAATGTGGAAAAAGAACACCAGGATAATACATTAGCACACTCATCATCTTCTGGAACAGCCCACTGTGTCCTTGGGAGTCTAGGATATCTCTCTGAGGGTTTGCAAATAAGAGAAATGGCAACTGAAGGTGAGGTTAGTTATCGCAGACTTCCCTAGGTCAGTTCCGTGAGGAGCTCTACAGGAAATAGACCATTCAAATTAGGGCTACGTTGTCCAAGCAAGATTTCTTCTTGTGATATATTCTTTATTAATTTCCCCCAAGCGACATATGATACACCTAATAATTCAATCCCTAAACCTTGTTTTCTTAACTTGGAAAATATACCTAATATATTGAAAAAAAATCTTCATGAAGGGGCATCTGGCTGGCTCAGTTGATAGAACATGTGACTCTTGATCTGGGAGTCATGAGTTCAAGCCCCACATAGAGCTTAAAAATAAATAAATAAAATTTAAAAGAGAGGAGGGGAAAGGTGAAAAAATTTTTTTAAAAATCTTCATAAAATCAACTGTATGCTTTTCTTCATTCAATTATTATCTGAGATAGGGATATGCAACTTCCATTAAAGAGAGATGTTCAATATAGAGCAATGCACAGCTATAAATTATAGCAGTAATTATAGATACCACCTAAAAGTGAGAGTGAAACCACTACTATTAAAAAAATAATAGTAAGTTTTTTTTTCATCCACAGATGACCTGAGGACTCTTAGAACTCCATGTCTTTAGGGGTGCCTGGGTAGCTTGGTTGGTTATGCATCTGACTCTTGGTTTCAGCTCAGATCATGATTTCAAGGTCATGAGATCAAGCCCCAGGTCAGGCTCCACATTGAGCATGGAGCCTGCTAAGATACGATTTCTCCCTCTCCCTCTGCCCCACCCCAAACAAGTATCTAACAGGATTCTCATGATACTGAGAGGAAAAAGAAGAAAAAAAATGTGCTATTATTAGCCTTCATATTCATATTTTAGAAGCAATACAGCTATGGTATTCTAAATTAATTTAGGGCATGGATAATAGTAACAAAATATTTACCAAATCTTATGGTTCTATTAGGTGAATGCCATTTCTTACCTCCTTGCCCTGGCTCTTTGCAAAACTGTGAATCAAGATCAGAGACTATGATTCATTAATTCTTATGCCTGAAAGGAGCAAGAATATCATGAGTAATAGTGGAAGACAGAGAGAGAGAGAGAGCAAGAGACAGAGAGAAAGAAAAGAAAGAAGGAAAGAAAAAAGGGAGGGAAAATGGGAGGAAGGGTGAAAGGAAAGAAGATGAAAGTTATTTCAGGTAAACAAAGTGGGGAACACAACAAAACTCCAGTCTTGGAAAAGTTCTGGGCACCCAAAATAAAACAATTTTCGAAGAAAAACAAACTGTTTATCCCAAAGCATAAGCAAAAACTAAAGGAACCCTGCAGTATAAGCTCTAAAACTGTCCTTTGTAAGGATCCTATTAAATTCTGGGATAACCATCCTTTTCTCTGCAGTCCCTGCCTTGTGGAGAGAGAGGGGCTCCATCCTGCCAGTTAGAGTATCCAGGCAGGTAACCCAACATATGACAATTAAATCAGTCTCTTCCACATAAGTTGGTTCTCATTACCTTTTGTCTCTACTGTATTTAAGCAGCAGTAGGCTTATGCAGTATTCAAGATTTGAAATGGAAGAAAGAAGAATGTATTGATGTCCCCCATGGAGGCATTTCCTCAAATGCCAGACCTTTTCTTTTAGCGTCAAGAAATCAACCCTGCCTACATATAATGTATGATTTGTTTCAGAGGTACAGGTCTGTGATTCATCAGTCTTACACAATTCACAGCGCTCACCATAGCACATACCCTCCAAAAAAAAAGAAATCAACCCTGCACAATGTACGGAGACAGTTGTGATTCTCTGGTACTACATCCACGGGATGATGAATGTGTAAATGCAGTCCACTCACTATTTCTGAGACTTAAGAAAACTTAATGGACTTAAGCACTCCATATGGATGATGCTGTTGGATACAAGGGGAAAATATCTTGAATATTTGGCTCAGAAGAAGCTCTTCATCTTTTTTTCCCTCAATCACTGCAAAGTTCATTTTGTAAATAGAGAGTCATCTTCATATGAAATTCTAAAAGTTTTGCAGTATGCTAATGAAGGAATTTGGACCTTCAGGAGTGTGTTTAAGAACCTGGAGATGTCTTCTGTATGTATGCCTGCTAGCCCCAGGAGGTGCTCAACAATATTAATATTCAAAAGTGCTCATTGTATGCATCTTTGTTGGCTGGGAAACCAGGCTGTCTGTTTATTACTGTGAGGTTTGAATAACAGAGCAGCCTTGAGGCTGACAAGACTCTTACAGGCCTATTCAAGGAAATAATGAAAACCAGGGATTTTAAAAGGTGGAAATTAAAGATCTACAATAACTTCAGAAATCAATTCAGGAAGAGGAATGAGAGGAGAATGACATTAGTCAGCTAAAAGCCCTGCCCATTGGTAGGAATGCCCAAGTACAGAATCTGCTATACCTACACATGGTCATAAATAGGGTGACAGCGTGTGCTCCTTGCCCCAGAAAACCCTGGTATGTCACTATTATATAATGACCCACCTGATTTGTCCTAGAAATTTTTATTTTTTTAATGACGAATCATCACTGATAGTTACAGTAAAATAAGCCAGAGCGTTTTTGATGGATTTTCTCTTTGTACTTCTAACTTCTGCCATGGCCACATTGAGACTGTGCAAGGCATATGTGCAGTGAACAAAATGGGTAGTTAAAGGAGTCGTTAAATCCGAAAGACTAAAACCACCTTTTTCCCAGTTTTGAAGGTGCATCATAACTAATTCCTCCCTCTCAGGAACAGTCTGTAGATTCTCTTATAAAATGGAATGTTCTCAGTAATCCTACTTCTGGGTATATATACCCAAAGGAAATGAAAACAGCACCTTGAAAAGATATATGCACCCTATGTTCATGGCAGCATTATTTACAATAGTAGACATGATATGGAAACAAGCCTAGTGTCTGTCAACAGATGAATGCATCAAGAAGAGGTGGTATACATACAAAACAGAATATCATTCAGCCATGAGAAAGAAGGAAATCCTGCTATTTGCAACATGGATGGACCTTAAGGGCATTATGCCAAGTGAAGTAAGCCAGACGAAGAAAGACATATACTGCATATCACTTATACGTGGAATCTACAAAAAAAAAAAAAAAAAAAAAAAGTCGAACTCATAGAAATAGAATAGAAAAGTAGTTACCAGGGGCTGGGAGGTGGGAGAAATGGGAAAAAGTTGGTAAAATGGTACAAAGTTTTAGCTATAAGATGAATAAGGCCTGAGGATCTAATGTGAAACACAGTGACTATAGTTGATAACACTGTACTGTAACACTGTATTGTATTGCTAACACTGAAATTGTCTAAAACAGTAGAACTTAAATGTTCTCATCAAAATTCATAAATAGGGGCGCCTGGGTGGCTCAGTCGTTAAGCGTCTGCCTTCGGCTCAGGTCATGATCCCAGGGTCCTGGGATCGAGGCCCACATCGGGCTATCTGCTCAGCGGGAGGCCTGCTTCTCCCTCAACCACTCCCCTTGCTTATGTTCCCTCTCTCACTGTGTCTCTCTGTGTCAAATAAATAAATAAAATCTTTAAAAAAAACCCTCATAAATAAACAAAAACAAAGTAATGAATGTATTAATTCACTAGATGGAGGAATTCTTTCCCAATATATACATATATCAAATCATCATGATGTACACTTTAAATATATATAATTTTATTTGTTAATTATACCTCTGTAAAGCTGAATTTTTTTTAAAGATGAAATATTCTCCAACACTTGCAGCCATGGTCTGCCAACTCTTTCTAGTCTTAATGTCAATCAATGTGGTCAACACTGCTGCCCCTGCAATCCACTTGGTGTATACAAATTGTAAGACTGACTGCATGCCAGCTGGTAAATGCAAGAGCTACCAGATTGCAATCAGTGTGGTCAGTGAGAATATGGGAAAATATGGGGTTAAATGTGTGCAGCTTATATGCAGGGAAATAGAGGCTGTGCAGTTTGGTCATAAAATACAGGTAGAATAGACCTAATGGTATCACCACAGTGTTTTGTCAGTTGTTGAATATGTAAATCTACAACTACTTATTTTATTGTTTGACAACACTTTTTGACAGCAATAAACCCATTTGGCAAAGGGAAAGAATAAGAAATAAAGGTTTTTTAAATGACAAATGAATTGCCGTTTCTCAAGTTCAATAATACTTACCCAAAATATTTGTCTACATTTCCCATACACCATTAATCTGAAGGCTCAAGTGTGTTGAGAAAACGAAAACATCAGTACCTACTTCAACAATTAGTATTTAAGACTTTATCAAACTGAGGGTTGATGGAGGGGAGGTGGGTCAGGATGGGTTAAATGGGTCATGGGATTAAGAGGGCACTTGCTGTGATGAGCACTGGGTGTTGTATGTAAGTGATGAATCATTAAATTCTACACCTGAAACTAATATCACACTGTATGTTAACTAACTTGAATTTAAATAAAAACTTGAAGAAGAAAAAAAAAAACAAAAAAAGACTTTACCTAAACACAAAGTTTTAGCACAACCAATTGCAGAAAGCACATTCTAATATCACCCCTGTGAATCATGACTTTTCATTGATAACAAAACTCTTTAGATCTGTGTTGTCCAATAAAGTAGCCATTAGCTTGTATGGTTATTTAGATTAAAATTAATATTAATCCTGATTAAATACAATTAAAAATTTGATTTCTTGGTCACACCAGCCATATTTGAAATGTTCAATAGCCACTCTAGCTTATGGCTTATGACTACCATTTGAACAGTGCAGATCTAGAATATTTTCATCATTGCAGAAAGTTCTATTGCACTGGTTTAGATTGTTAATTTTATTCATCTTCCACTCCAAGTGTGGAGCCCAGCATGGGGCTTGATCTCTCAACCCCAAGTTCATGACCAGAAAGGAAACCAAGAGTCAGACGCCTAACTGACTGTGCCACTCAGGTACCCCTCTCCCATTTTTTTTTTAAGATTTTATTTATTTATTTGAGAGAGAGTGAGCAAATGAGAGAGATCAAAAGCTTGAGCAGGGGAAGAAGGAGAAGCAAACTCTTCGCTGAGCAGGGAGCCCTATGCGGGGCTCAATCCCAGGACCCTGAGATCATGACCTGAGCTGAAGGCAGATGGTTAATCAACTGAGCCACCGAGGCACCCCACCCCTCTCCCATTTTTATTTACATAGATTTTTACCCTGCCAAAAGAGTGAAATGAAATTGAGATGTGCGATTTTTAAAAACCTAAATTTGATAAAACATTCTGAAGAATCAAAAAGAGAAAGTTTAAGTAATGAGCTTTGTTTCATAAAATATTTTCAACATGTCAAAGTCCCATAAAGTTACGAAGACTTTGCTTATAAAATATTTGGCCTAAAATGTTTACATATTTCAGTATTTTTTCTAACCCTAGATTTAGAAATCCTCTATAGCAGAAGTTGTTCTACTTTATGGTATCTCAACATCTATAGAGAGAGTATTTTCTCAGTTAAAAATATTTTGGTTTCAGGGTGCCTGGGTGGCTCAGTCAGTTGAGCATCTGTCTTTGGCTCCGGTCATGATCACAGGGTCCTGGGATCAAGCCCCACATTGGGCTCCCTGCTCAGAGGAGAGCCCGCTTCTCCGTCTCCCTCTGCTGCTCCCCCTGCTTGTGCGCTCTCTCTCTGCCAAATAAATAAATAAAATCTATACTTTAAAAAAATATTTTGGGGGGCGCCTGGGTGGCTCAGATGGTTAAGCATCTGCCTTCGGCTCAGGTCATGATTCCGGGGTCCTGGGATCGAGCCCCACGTCGGGCTCCCTGCTCAGCGGGGAGCCTGCTTCTCCCTCTCCCTCTGTCTCCCCCCCTGCTCATGCTCTCTCTCTCTCTGTATCTCTGTATCTCTGTGTCTCAAATGAATAAATAAAATCTTTAAAAAAAAAAATAAATAAAATAAATAAAAAATAAAAAAATATTTTGGTTTAAGGGCGTCTGGGTGGCTCAGTCAGTTAAGCACCTGACTCTTGATTTCAGCTTGGGTCATGATCTCAGGGTTGTGGGATCGAACCCTGCATCAGGCTCCAGACTCAAGAAGTCATCTTCTGGAGAAGTCTACTGGAGATTCTGTCTCTTCCTCTGCCCTTCCTCCTGCTGTGCACACGCTCTCTCTCTCTCTTTCTAAAATAAATAAATCTTTAGAAAACATATTTTGATTTTAAAAAAAGAGTTAATTGAAAATCTCATTACAAATATTGAATCATTATGTTCTACACCTGAAACTAGTATAAGGTATGTCAATTATAACTCAATTTTTTAAAAAAGATAAAAAAAGAAAAAGGTCTCAAGAGTTAATGTAGAATGCAAATTAAAAAATACTGAACATGATTGTTATGAAAAATTAAAAACAATAAAACCATGTTAGAAAAAAATCCAGAAAATAAACAGTGACAACATTAGAAATAGTTCTGGCTAGGCAACTGATTAAATAGTATGATAATATATCAATATGAGTATTCTGCTTGTGTTAAAATTTGATGTTCTAATTATCATGATAAAGAAGTTATCCTTAAAGAAGTTTTGTTTTTATTTCACACAAAAATGACTGTTTTGGAGAAAACTATCATGTAGATTTGCCAGTATAATAGAACTAACTAATTTTCATGTAATAGGTGATTATTTCAAATAATTATTTTTAGTGGCCTCTTTCACTTTCAAAATTTTCTTTGTTTGTGTGATTAAATTTCATTGTTCTAGTGATAAAGCATAAAGAAGCCAGAAAGATTTAAACATGGTTATGTAATATATATGTCCATAGTCTCCAAGCTTAAAAAAAAAAAATGATTACCCAGTGGGGTCATTTGTTTTCTGTTTATGTGAAGGTGTATCTTCTTATTAGACTGCATCTACGATGTTAAAATACATATGCACATTCGTATATCTCATTAGAACACATATAAAGGAAAACACATTCATAATCCAACCCATTCTTAATTTTTTATATCCTTAATTATACATGTATTTTAACCCACATAACCATGCACTCATACACTTATATAAGCTATATATACTCTATTATATATATGATTTCATGTCTAATCTTTTTTTAAACTAATTAATTAATCGCTTCGATCTCCCATCACTATGACTATGCCATTGCCCATCAGTATGAATTAGTCATAAAAGTCATTTTTGAAGTTCACCTATGTTTCACTAGATGTTTTTTGAGACAATAGAATGTAGTGATTAACACTATAGGTTCTTAAATATATAGAGATACAAGTTTATACATATAAATACCTATTTATTATATACATAATACATTTACACACAAAAATATATTTTATATATACATACAAATATATATATTTAATATATATACTTACACATATGTATCTTGATTTGTATCTTCCTTATACATATAAATACATATATATACACAATACATTTATATATATACATATAAATACATATATTTTATATACATATAAATGTATATATATGCACATATAAATATATGTATATGCATATATATATATTACATCCTGCTTTGAATTCCACATGTGCTATGCCAGCTTAATAATCTTGGGCAAGTTTCTGTGTCTGAGTTCCTCAGCCACAAAATGAAGAAAATATTGCTGCCAACTTTATAGAAGTAGATTAAAAGACTGATGAGTTAATATAGGTAAAGCACTTAGAATTATACTTGGCACAAGTGCTATATAAGTTTTAGATATTATTGTTTATTAAGCACCAGTTATATGCTAGATATTCTACAAGAACACCCATAGCCTTCCATTTTAATCCATTGTAATCAAGAATTAGAATTCTTGTTCTTGATTACAGTATTCACAACCATTGAAAAATAATGTTGCATTTTCCTCTTCTTTTACTAAAACAAAGAAAAAAGAATTCGAAAGATTCCAAAAAATTTATAGGAAAATTTTTAAAAATTGTACACATTAAACACACAGCTTAACATTAAACACACAGGGTGTGTTTTTTTATTTCAACACTATAATTTCTAACAAGAAGCCATTGGTAATCATGTGACAACTTTATCTAGGAAGAAGCTGAGAAACAGAGCTCACCAATATATAGAAGATAATAGCTTTCACTTATTAAGAGTTGACTTTGTGCCAGGCTCTGTTCTAAGCACTTTATGAACCTAATTCATTCACACAACTGCAAGAGGTCTCTTGCAGGTTGGGCTACACTCCAGGTGGAAATCCCTGGCTTCACTACCTTCAATAACCCACAGGGCAAACTGAAGGTGGAGCAAAGACCTGGGGGCAGATTCTATCTCCCAAATTATTTACTTTGTTTTCATTTTTGTTTTTCTCTGAGTAGCTGAACAACCACAGGGGATGGGTGCTGCTAAGGTGACAGAGAGGCAGGGAAGAGGGTGGTACTCTTGGGGTGGCAGGAAACAAAATTCCAAAAGAAGAGAAAATCTCCACTCCCAGCCATACCCACTCTTAGATTTTACTCCTCATCTTGGACACAAGGAGAAATGCAAGAGTGCATCAGGAGGAGTAATTCTGTTCAGCTTGGGAAGGACCTCCTGGACACTTGATGGCTCCAACAGACCCCACTCCGGGCACAATGACCAGTCCTACAGGGCTGAATATGTTAATTTACCCATCTGGACTTACTGAGAATTGTCTTAGACCATGGTAATTGTCATGGTCAAAAGACTATGCAGGAGTCACCAACTATCTTTGATAAACCACCCCTGTTCTAGCTGTCCTCACTCCTCTCAGGGTCCCCTTCTGTCCCCTGACTGTCTATGCAGGAGGAAAAAGTCTGGGTAGAGATTGCTTCAAGTCAACAATGGGCCATTTTCTCTTTTCTATCTGTGAATTTTAAAAAATTAATATATTTTCTGATCCATGCAATCAATCCAGCAAAGCGACTTGGAAACCACTGATTAATTGATAAATGTTGATGCTGACAGGTGACGGATGGTGGCTATTTATGAGACTTTTATGTTTTTCTGACTCTTTTGGGATCTAACTTTATAATATTTACACATTTTGTGACTTAAATATAGTGTATGAATATATTTAATCAAACAATATAATTTTGGAAGCTTTCCTTCCTCCTCTATTTTTTTGGAATAGTTTGAGAAGACTAGGTATTAACCCTTCTTTAAGTGTTTGGTAGAATTCACCTGCGAAGCCATCTGGTCCTGGATTTTGTGTGTCGGGAGTTTTTTTGGTAACTAGTTCAATTTCATTGCTGGTAACAATTACCAGCAATGTTCTATTTCTTCCTGATTAAGTTTTGGAAGTTTATATGATTCTGGGAATGTATCCATTTCTTCTACATTGTTCAATTTCTTGGCATATAATTTGTATAGTAGTCTCTTACAATCCTTTGTATTTCTATTGTGTCAGTTGCTATTTCTCCTCCTTCACTTCTGATTTTATTTATTTGAGTCCTCTCTCTCTCTCTTTTTTTTTTTTCTGATTGAGTCTGACTAAAAGTTTATCAATTTTATTGATCATTTCAAAGAACCAGCCCCTGGTTTCATTGGTATGTTCTATTTTTTTATATTATATTTCATTTATTTCTGCTCTAATCTTTATTATTCCCTTCCTTCTACTCTGATTTGGGCTACGTTTTTTCTTCTTTTTCTAGATCCTTTAGGTGTAAGGTTAGGTTGTTTGAGATTTTTCTTATTTCTTGAGGTAGGCCTGTAGTGCTATAATTTTCCCACTTAGAACAGCTTTTCCTGCATCCCCAAGATTTGGGACCATTGTGTTTTCATTTTCGTTTGTCTCCATGTATTTTTTGAAATTTCATCTTCAGTTTCTTGGGTGACATATTCGTTTTTTAATAGTATGTTATTTAGCCAGCATTACTCTGATACCAAATCCAGATAAAGATACTACAAAAAAAGAAAACTATGGGTCAATGATGAACATAGATGCAAATACGCTCCAGAAAATATTAACAAACCAAATCCAGCAATACATTAAAAAAATTCACCACAATCAAATGGGATTTATTCCAGAGATACAAGGGTGGCTCAATATTCACAAATCAATCAATGTGATGCATCACATTAATATGGGAAAGAATAAAAGCCATATGATCATCTCAATAGATGCAGAAGCAGCATTTGAGAAAGTACCACATCCATTCATGATAAAAACTCTCAACAAAGTAGGTGTAGAGGGAACATACATCAACATAATAAAGGTCATATATGAAAAACCCACAACTGATAGCATATTCATGGTGAAAAACTTAAAGCTTCTCCTCTAAGATCAGGAATAAGACAAGGATGTTTACTCTCACCACTTTTATTCAATACTTTTATTCAATATAGTACTGGAAGTCCTAGCCACAGCAACAACAACAACAACAAAAAAAAAAAAAAAAAAAACAAGAAGGAAAAATAAAAGCCATCCAAATTAGTAAGGAAGAAGTAAAACTAATACTATTTCTAGATGACACAATATGGTATATAGAAAACCTTAAAGACACCACCAAAAAGCTACTACAACTGATAAGTGAATTCAGTAAAATCACAGGATACAAAATTAATATACAGTGGTGCCTGGGTGGCTCAGTTGGTAAAGCATCTGCCTTCAGCTCAGGTCATGATCCCAGGGTTCTGGGATTGGGCCCCACTCAGGCTCTCTGCTCAGTGGGGAGCCTGCTTCTCTGTCTCCCTCTGCCTACTTGTGCTCTCTCTCTCTCTGTGTCAAATAAATAAATAAAATCTTTAAAAAAACAAACAAAATTAATATACAGAAATCTGTTGCATTTCTATACACTAATAATAAAGTAGTAGAAAAGGAAATTAAGAAAACAATCTCATTTATCATTGCACCAGAAAGAAGAAAATACCTAGGAATAAACTTGACCAAGGAGATGAAAGATCTGTACTCTGAAAATATAAAACATTGATAAAAGAAATTGAAGATGACCCAAACAAATGGAAAGATATTCCATGTTCATGGATTAGAACAACCAATGTTGTTAAAATGTCCACACTGTCCAAAACAATCTAGATTTAATGCAATCTCTTTGAAAATGCCAGCAATATTTTTCACAGAACTAGAATGAATAATCCGAAAATTGGTATTGAACCATGAAAGACCACAAATACCCAAAGCAATCTTGATAAAGAACAGCAAGGCTGGAGTTAGCACAGTCCCAGATTTCAAAGCATAGTGAAGGAAACCACCAACAAAATGAAGAGGCAGTCTACAGAACAGAGGAAGATATTTGCAAATGATATATCCAATAAGGCATTAATATCCAAAATATATAAAGAACATATACAACTTAGTACCAAAAAAAAAAAAACCCCACAAATAATCTGAATAAAAATGGGTAGAGGACCTGAATAGACATTTTTCCAAAGAAGATACATAAATGGCCAACAGACACAAATAAAGATGCTCAACATTGCTAAACATTAGGGAAACGCAAATCAAAACCACAATGAAATATCATTTACACCTGTCAGAATGGTTAGAATAGAAAGACAAGAAATGGGGGGGGGGAGCAAGATGGCGGAGGAGTAGGAGACCTGGATTTCGTCTCCTCTCAGGAATTCAGCTGGATAGGGATCAAACCATTCTGAACACCTACAAACTCAACAGGAGATCGAAGAAGAGAATAGCAACAACTCTCTGAACAGAAAAGCGACCACTTTCTGGAAGGTAGGACGTGCGGAGAAGTGAATCCGAGGCGATATTCGGGAGGATAGACGGCGGGGGAGGGGCCTACATCGGCCACTTCTGGCAAGTGATAGAGCCACGGAGCACAAAATCGGAACTTTTAGAGGTCTGCTCCGCTGAGGGACGTCACTCTGGTGACGAAGTGGGGGGTGGAACCCTCGCGGGACAGTGTGGTCTCAGGACCCTCGGGGTCACAGAAAGACTGGGGGTGCTTGAGTGCGGCAGAGCTCCCAGGTATCGGAGCAGGGAAGCCGGCTGCAGAGACGGAGCCCAGGCGCGGGCTCTCAGCTCGGGGTTGCCATAAACCGTGATCCGCGGCACAGTCGGGCCACTGCTCCTCCAGCAGGGACCCAACAAGCGGCAGATCCGGGGAGACTCACCTTCTTCCCCCGGGAGGAGCGGTGCGGGAGCGCACCGCAGGGATCTGCTGGGTTTGGAGACTCCACCCGGGGTCGGGTGCCAGATAGAAAGGCGCGGTCACAGGCCGGGTGAGCGCGGAGTGTGGCCGGAGACCGGGGAGACGGGAGTGACTGACTGCTTTTCTCTGGGGGCGCACTGAGGAGCGGGACCCCGAGTTCTGGGCTCCGCCGGGGCGGAGACTGGGAGGCCGCCATTTTCATTCTCCGCCTCCAAAGCTGTACGGAAAGCTTGCAGGGAACAAAAGCTCCGGAGAGCAAACCCGAGCAGATTACTTAGCCCGGACCGGCAAGGGCGGGGCAATTCTGCCTCCGGCAAAGACATTTGGGAACCAGGGCAACAGGCCCCTCCCCCAGAAGATCAGCGAGAACAGCCAGCCAAGACCAGGTTTACCGATCAATGAGAACGGCAGAACTCCAGCGCTAGGGGAATACAGCACAGAATTCATTGCTTTTTTCCCCATGATTCTTTAGTCTTTCAAAGTAAATTATTTTTTTTAACTGTCTTTTTTTCTTTTTTCTTTTTTTTCTTTTTTTTTGAATTTTTCTTTTTCCCTTTTTCAACCAACATCTTATCAATCCCTTTTAAAAAAAAAAAACATTTTTATTTTTCATTTTTAAAGTCATATTCTATCCCTTCATAGTAGTTACCTGTATTTTTGGCATATATATATAAGTTGTTCTCTCTTTAAAATTTTGAGATAGCTTCTTCTAACATATCAAAATATACTCTAAATTTCTAGTGTATGCTTTTTCTCTAGTCCCCTGCCTGATCACATTCTCTCCCTTTTTTCTTTCTTTTTTTTTTTTTTTAAATTCTCTTCTTTCTTTTTTCAAACAACTTATCAAATCCTTTTATAAAATTTTTTATACTTTCCATCTTTACAGTCATATTCCATCCCTTCATCATATCAACCCTTATTTTTGTACATATATAAGTTTTACTTTCTTTAAAATTTTGGGAGGGACTTTCTTTTAACAGACCAAAATACACCCAAAATCTAGTGTGTGGCACTGATCTATAAACCAGCCTGATCATATTTGATCACATTCTGTTTTTGTTTTGTTTTGTTTTGTTCTGCTTTTGTTTGTTTTTATCTTTATCTTTATCTTTTTCTTTTTTCTTTTTTTCTTTCTTTTTCTTTTTTCTCTCTTTCCCTTTCTTTTCCCACTGCTTCAGGTCTTTTCTGATTTGTTTAGAGTATATTTTCTGGGGACGTTGTTACCCTGCTAGCATTTTGTTCTCTCATTAATCTATTCTCCTCTGCACAAAATGACAAGACGGAAAAAATCACCTCAACAAAAAGAACAAGAGGTAGTACCGACTGCCAGGGACCTACTCAATACGGACATTAGTACGATGTCAGATCTAGAGTTCAGAATCATCACTTTAAAGATACTAGCTGGGCTTGAAAAAAACATGGAAGTTATTAGAGAAACCCTTTCTGGAGAAGTAAAAGAACTAAAATCGAACCAAGTAGAAATCAAAAAGGCTATTAATGAGGTGCAATCAAATATGGGGGCGCTAACTGCTAGGATAAATGAGGCAGAAGAAAGAATCAGTGAGATAGAAGACCAAATGATGGAAAATAAAGAAGCTGAGAAAAAGAGAGATAAACAACTACTGGATCACGAGGGCAGAATTCGGGAGATAAACGATACCATAAGACGAAACAACATTAGAATAATTGGGATCCCAGAAGAAGAAGAAAGAGAGAGAGGGGCAGAAGGTATAATGGACCAAATTATAGCAGAGAACTTCCCTAATTTGGGGAAGGAAACAGGCATCAAAATCCAGGAAGCACAGAGAACCCCTCTCAAAATTAATAAAAATAGGTCAACACCCCGACATCTAATAGTAAAACTTACGAGTCTCAGAGACAAAGAAAAAATCCTGAAAGCAGCTCAGGAGAAGAGATATGTAACCTACAATGGTAGAAACATTAGATTGGCAACAGACTTATCCACAGAGACCTGGCAGGCCAGAAAGGACTGGCAGGACATATTCAGAGCACTAAATGAGAAAAATATGCAGCCAAGAATACTATATCCAGCTAGGCTGTCATTGAAAATTGAAGGAGAGATAAAAAGCTTCCAGGACAAACAAAAACTAAAGGAATTTGCAAACACGAAACCAGCCCTACAAGAAATCTTGAAAGGGGTCCTCTAAGCAAAGAGAGAGCCTAAAAGCAACATAGACCAGAAAGGAACACAAACAATATACAGTAACAGTCACTTTACAGGCAATACAATGGCACTAAATTCCTATCTTTCAATAGTTACCCTGAATGTAAATGGGCTAAATGCCCCAATCAAAAGACACAGGCTATCAGATTGGATTAAAAAACAAGACCCATCGATATGCTGTCTGCAAGAGACTCATTTTAGACCCAAAGACACCCCCAGATTGAAAGTGAGGGGGTGGAAAACCATTTACCATGCTAATGGACACCAAAAGAAAGCTGGGGTGGCAATCCTTATATCAGACAAATTAGATTTTAAACCAAAGACTGTAATAAGAGATGAGGAAGGACACTATATCCTACTTAAAGGGTCTATCCAACAAGAAGATCTAACAATTGTAAATATCTATGCCCCTAACATGGGAGCAGCCAATTATATAAGGCAATTAATAACAAAAGCAAAGAAACACATTGACAACAATACAATAATAGTGGGGGACTTTAACACCCCCCTCACTGAAATGGACAGATCGTCTAAGCAAAAGATCAACAAGGAAATAAAGACTTTAAATGACACATTGGACCAAATGGACTTCACAGACATATTCAGAACATTCCATCCCAAAGCAACGGAATACACATTTTTCTTTAGTGCCCATGGAACATTCTCCAGAATAGATCACATCCTAAGTCATAAATCAGATCTCAACCGGTACCAGAAGATTGGGATCATCCCCTGCATATTTTCAGACCACAATGCTTTGAAACTAGAACTCAATTACAAGAGGAAAGTCGGAAAGAACTCAAATACATGGAGGCTAAAGAGCATCCTACTGAAGAATGAATGGGTCAACCAGGAAATTAAAGAAGAATTAAAAAAATTCATGGAAACCAATGAAAATGAAAACACAACTATTCAAAATCTTTGGGATACAGCAAAGGCAGTCCTAAGAGGAAAGTATATAGCAATACAAGCCTTTCTCAAGAAACAAGAAAGGTCTCAAGTACACAACCTAACCCTACACCTAAAGGAGCTGGAGAAAGAACAGAAAATAAAGCCTAAACCCAGCAGGAGAAGAGAAATCATAAAGATCAGAGCAGAAATCAATGAAATAGAAACCAAAAGAACAGTAGAACAGATCAACGAAACTAGGAGCTGGTTCTTTGAAAGAATTAACAAGATTGATAAGCCCCTGGCCAGACTTATCAAAAAGAAAAGAGAAATGACCCAAATCAACAAAATCATGAATGAAAGAGGAGAAATCACAACCAACACCAAAGAAATACAAACAATTATAAGAACATATTATGAGCAACTCTATGCCAACAAATTAGATAACCTGGAAGTAATGGATGCATTCCTAGAGATGTATCAACTACCAAAACTGAACCAGGAAGAAATAGAACACCTGAACAGACCTATAACCACTAAGGAAATAGAAGCAGTCATCAACAATCTCCCAAAACACAAAAGCCCAGGGCCAGATGGCTTCCCAGGGGAATTCTACCAAACATTTCAAGAAGAATTAATACCTATCCTTCTGAAACTGTTCCAAAAAATAGAAATGGAAGGAAAACTTCCAAACTCATTTTATGAGGCCAGCATTACCTTGATCCCAAAACCAGACAAAGACCCTATCAAAAAGGAGAATTATAGACCAATATCCCTGATGAACATGGATGCAAAAATTCTCACCAAAATACTAGCCAATAGGATCCAACAGTACATTAAGAGGATTATTCACCACGACCAAGTGGGATTTATCCCTGGGCTGCAAGGTTGGTTCAACATCCGCAAATCAATCAACGTGATACAATACATTAACAAAAGAAAGAACAAGAATCATATGATCCTCTCAATAGATGCAGAAAAAGCATTTGACAAAGTACAGCATCCTTTCTTGATCAAAACTCTTCAGAGTATAGGGATAGAGGGTACATACCTCAATATCATAAAAGCCATCTATGAAAAACCTACAGAGAATATCATTCTCAATGGGGAAAAACTGAGAGCTTTCCCCCTAAGGTCAGGAACGCGGCAGGGATGTCCACTCTCACCACTGCTATTCAACATAGTATTGGAAGTCCTAGCCACAGCAATCAGACAACAAAAAGAAATCAAAGGCATCCAAATTGGCAAAGAAGAAGTCAAACTCTCACTCTTTGCAGATGATATGATACTTTATGTGGAAAATCCCAAAGACTCCACCCCAAAACTGCTAGAACTCATACAGGAATTCAGTCAAGTGGCAGGATATAAAATCAATGCACAGAAGTCAGTGGCATTCCTATACACCAACAACAAGTCAGAAGAAAGAGAAATTAAGGAGTCGATCCCATTTACAATTGCACCCAAGACCATAAGATACCTAGGAATAAATCTAACCAAAGAGGCAAAGGATCTGTACTCAGAAAACTATAAAATACTCATGAAAGAAATTGAGGAAGACACAAAGAAATGGAAAGACGTTCCATGCTCATGGATTGGAAGAACAAATATTGTGAAGATGTCAATGCTACCTAGAGCAATCTACACATTCAATGCAATCCCCATCAAAATACCATCCACTTTTTTCAAAGAAATGGAACAAATAATCCTAAAATTTGTATGGAACCAGAAAAGACCCCGCATAGCCAGAGGAATGTTGAAAAAGAAAAGCAAAGCTGGCGGCATCACAATTCCAGACTTCCAGCTCTACTACAAAGCTGTCATCATCAAGACAGTATGGTACTGGCACAAAAACAGACACATAGATCAATGGAACAGAATAGAGAGCCCAGAAATGGACCCTCAACTCTATGGTCAACTCATCTTTGACAAAGCAGGAAAGAATGTCCAATGGAAAAAAGACAGTCTCTTCAACAAATGGTGTTGGGAAAATTGGACAGCCACATGCAGAAGAATGAAACTGGACCATTTCCTTACACCACACACAAAAACAGACTCAAAATGTTTGAAAGACCTCAATGTGAGACAGGAGTCCATCAAAATCCTAAAGGAGAACACAGGCAGCAACCTCTTCGACCTCAGCCGCAGCAACTTCTTCCTAGAAACAGCGCCAAAGGCAAGGGAAGCAAGGGCAAAAATGAACTCTTGGGACTTCATCAAGATAAAAAGCTTTTGCAAAGCAAAGGAAACAGTCAACAAAACCAAAAGACAACTGACAGAATGGGAGAAGATATTTGCAAATGACATATCAGATAAAGGGCTAGTATCCAAATCTATAAAGAACTCATCAAACTCAACACCAAAAGAACAAAGAATCCAATCAAGAAATGGGCAGAAGACATGAACAGACATTTTTCCAAAGAAGACATCCAAACGGCCAACAGACACATGAAAAAGTGTTCAATATCGCTCGGCATCAGGGAAATCCAAATCAAAACCTCAATGAGATACCACCTCACACCAGTCAGAATGGCTAAAATTAACAAGTCAGGAAACGAGAGATGTTGGCGGGGATGTGGAGAAAGGGGAACCCTCCTACACTGTTGGTGGGAATGCAAGCTGGTGCAGCCACTCTGGAAAACAGTATGGAGGTTCCTCAAAAAGTTGAAAATAGAGCTACCATATGATCCAGCAATTGCACTCCTGGGTATTTACCCCAAAGATACAAAAGTAGGGACCCGAAAGGATACGTGCACCCCGATGTTTATAGCAGCAATGTCCACAATAGCCAAACTGTGGAAAGAGCCAAGATGCCCATCAACAGATGAATGGATAAAGAAGATGTGGTATATATATACAATGGAATATTATGCAGCCATCAAAAGGAATGAGATCTTGCCATTTGCAACGACGTGGATGCAACTGGAGGGTATTATGCTGAGCGAAATAAGTCAAACAGAGAAAGACATGTATCATATGACCTCACTGATATGAGGAATTCTTAATCTCAGGAAACAAACTGAGGGTTGCTGGAGTGGGGGGTGGGGTGGGAGGGATGGGGTGACTGGGTGATGGACACTGGGGAGGGTATGTGCTCTGGTAAGCGCTGTGAATTGTGCAAAACTCTTGAATCTCAGATCTGTACCTCTGAAACAATGCAATATATGTTAAGAAAGAAAAAAAGAAGAAGAAGAATGTAGCAGGAGGGGAAGAATGAAGGGGGGGAAATCGGAGGGGGAGAAGAACCATGAGAGACGATGGACTCTGAAAAACAAACTGAGGGTTCTAGAGGGGAGGGGGGTGGGAGGATGGGTTAGCCTGGTGATGGGTATTGAGGAGGGCATGTTCTGCATGGAGCACTGGGTGTTATGCACAAACAATGAATCATGGAACACTATATCTAAAACTAATGATGTAATGTATGGGGATTAACATAACAATAAAAAATTAAAAAAAAAAAAAAGAAAGACAAGAAACAAGTGTTGGCAAGGTTGTAGAGAAAATGAGACCCTCATGCACTGATGGTGGAAATGCAAATTAGTATAGTCACTGTGGAAAACAGTATGGAGGTTCCTCAAAAAAGTGAAAATAGAACTACCATATGATGCAGTAGTTCCACTACTGGATATTTACGCCCCCCCCCAAAAAAATGAAAACACTAATTGAAAAAAGTGCATGCACCCTTATGTATATTGTTGCATTATTGATAATGGCCATATAATAGCCAAGATATGGAAGCAACCCAGGGTCTACCCCATAGATTAATGGATAAAAAAGATGTCTCACACACACACACACACACACACACACACACAGACACACACACACACATAGAGGAATATTACTCTGCCATAAAGAGAATGAGGTCTTACATTTGCAACAACATAGATAGATCTAGAGAGTTTAATACTAAGTCAAATAAGTCAGTCAGAGAAAGACAAATACCATATGATTTCACTCATATGTGGAACTTAAGAAAGAAAACAAATAAACAAAGAAAAAAGACAAACAAAAAAATCAAGACTCTTAAATACAGAGAACAAACTGATGGCTGCCAGAGGCAAGGTGGCTGGGGAGAAATAGATAAAGGGGATCAAGAATACATTTATCTTGATGAGCCCTGAGTAATGTGTATGTTTGTTGAGTCCTTATATTTGTATACCTGAAACTAATATAACACTGTGAGTTAATTATACTTCAATAAAAAACAAGCAAACAAACAAAAAAACAAATAGAATATGAGTAAGGCACATTGAGTGTATCTCCTGAAGTCTATTGAGAACCAAATATTGTTCTCACCATTATGATCATTAAGAGTTGTCTCTCAGATTAAAATACAATATATGATAAATGCAGTACATTGATGTTTTCTTAATAAAAATATTAACATCATCTAGAAAGATATATGTTATGCCAGATAAACATGAAAAATGGTCAAAGGACATGAATAGATCATTCAAAAACTAGGAAGTGCAACATATGCACACATTTATGAAAAATAAAAGAAATGCAATGAAAACACATTTCCCTTTTAAATCTCTTTAATTAGGAAGAAATGGTTTTAAATGATAATATCTCATGCTGGCAAGGGAATAAAGAAATGGCTACTCTCTTACATATCTGATTGCATTTTTAAATGCTCCAACACTTTAGGAAAGCAATTTGGCATTTTATTAGAAGCCATAAGAAATTTATACTTTCTGTGCCAGAACCCCTTTTATGTAAATCTGTCTTAGGGAAACAACCCAAAACACAGAAAAAGTTATAAATTTAATTCAGCATTATTTATCATAGCCCCCAAATACAAATAAATTAAATGCCCAATGATAAAGAAATGATCAAATTATAGCACATTCAGTCAGTAGAATATCTTGCATTTTAAATTAATTTAATAATTATAAACACTTATGCAGCAATATGGGAAATGCTTACAGCATGATAGTAAATAACAAGCTGCTATGTTTTTGGAGCAACTGATAGAAATAAATGAAGACAATATAATTTTAAAAATACTTATTTGAACAATTCCAAAAAACAAGTATGCATGTGGGGGGAAAAATTATAGAAATTTACCAAATGGACCTAAATAATTGTTTTAGGATGATGGATTTGCTTTTTTAACATTATGCACATTTTTTGATGTAATTGTACTACTTTTAAAATATAATTCATAGAAGTTTTTAAATTAATTATATGAAATTAAATAAACACCAAATACTATATACTAAAAAGTTTAGAAGTACTTTTCTAAATAACAACTTGGTCAAGAGAAAATTGAATACATAATAACATTGTTTAAAAAACTGTGAAAATCAAAACATTTCATATAGTTCCCATGAGATCTAATCAAAACAGTGTTTAAAGTTAGAGCCCTAAATTTAAATGCTTTTTCTAAGAAAAATGTAAAAATAAGTTCAGTAAGCTATCAACTAAGGAATGTTTTAAACGCACACCCAAAGTAGGAAGGAAGGGAGTGAGGGAGTGAGAAAGAAAATAGAGAGATGCAGTTAATGTATTTAAAATTGACCTTTGAGCAACATGGGTTTGAACAGCGTGGGTCCATTTACAGGCAAATTTTTTTTGATAAATATAGTATTGTAAATGTATTTTCTCTTCCTTATGATTTTTTTGAAAGTTTATTTATTTATTTTAGAGAGAGAAAGAGAGAGCATGAGTGGGGTTGGGAGGGGCAGAAGGGGAGAGAGAGAGAATCTCATGCCGACTCCGCACTGAGCAAGGAGCCCGACGTGGGGCTCAATTTCACGACCCTGAGATCATGACCTGAGCCAAAACCAAAAATTGGATGCTTAACTGACTGAACCACCCAGGGCCCCCTCTTCCTTGTGATATTTTTAATAACATTTTCTTTTCTCCTAGTTTGCTGTATTATAAAAATACAGTATATAACACATATATCATACAAAATATGTGTTAATCAACTGTTTACGTTATTGGTAAGGCTTCTGGTCAATAGTAAGCTATTATTAGTTAAGTTTTGGGGGAGCAGAAAGTTCTAAGTAGGTTTTCAACTGCAGGGGGCTTGATGCCCCAACCCCCACATTGTTCAAGGCTCAATTGTACTATATTTCTGGCAAAGTTTATAGAAAGTGGTATCTAAATCTAGGCTCAGATAGAAAGAAAAATATAATTTTAAAATATAATGTTTAGAATGTTTAGCTTCCTTAGAGGTTATCCAACATTACAAATCAATGTACGAAGAACTGTAGCAAATTTCAACTCTATCTCATATTCAAATGAGTATAATCTGGTCACTGAGATGTGGAATTAAAAAGTAGTCTGTTCATGTTGGAGCAAGATTCAGCAGATAGGATCCAGCTTTGTAGGTTTGGCTCTTTTTGTGGGGGAAGGGGGGATAGTTAATGAAGAGTAAAAATTACGAAAGTGGTCAATATATAAGTGTCTTCAGACTAGGGCCAAATGTGTTTGACTCCAGGCAGGACTTGGTCCTTTAAGACGTATCATTATGCGATCAGGGAAAGTAAATCAGTAGCCTAGTGTCTTAGTTTGTGTTCCCTCAGTTGGAAACGCTGAGAAAAGGATTGGATTCAAATCACTTATTTGGCAGCTTTTCAAATACATTGGGAGGGAGATTTCAGGAAGCACCACACCCTCATCCTGTGTAGGTGGATGAGGAAGGAAGAACTCCCCAACAGACTGAAGGAGACCTCCATGATAGGCCAAAAGGAGATGGGTAAGTCACACACAGAGTCAGCAAGAAGCAGAGGGGCCAGAATGGACATACATAATGAAAGCTCATTAGAGACACGCTGGATTCTAGGCTTGGGAGAATAACACCAATTTCTAACACCCAAGGTGGTCCAAATTTACCAAAATACTGCTGCCAGGACAGGGCCAAAGTATGGGCCTTGAAAGTCTTAACTGTCTGCAGCTGAGTGAAAATAGAGTAAGCCAAGGATGAACATCATTACCATAGGTTAAAAGAGATTTAGATATATAAATATTGTATGTATATGTATATTGTATGCATATGTATTTCAGTTAGTGTCAGAAAAATATTCAATAAAAGTTCAACATGTATTTCTAGTTAAATATTTGGGAATAGGAAGAAAGAGTTTCTACCTTAATATGATAAAAATAAAATTCTTTGAAACAGGATTAATATTAAACTCAACCCAAAATCCCAGTCATCTTCTTTAAAATTGGGACAAAATCGGGGTGGTCACTACAAGGGTTAAAATAGTTTCTTTGAAGTTTGGATGATACACAAAGGTATAAACAGAAATACTGGGAATAAATATTGAAAAAGAAATAAAACTCTATGGTTTGCTTATAACAAGAAAAATAAATTACTAAAATACAATTTGGATTTTTTAAAAAATGACTTTAGGAAAAAAGTGGTACAAAGAAAATCTCAATAGTGGACCTCTCCTCAAGATTTGTGCTCCACTCGAAGAATTTTCCTCTTCTGAAATCTTCAAATTTCTCTCTCTTTCGGTTCCCTTCAAGGTCTAATTTTGACTTCTCATTTCCTTTCCTTGACCTATGTTCTCTATATATCTTAAGTATTGGGATCCTTCAGTGTTATTTTTTTTTCCTTCCTTATTCTCACATGACATCAAAACCAAAATATCCAACCATGTACTGTGATTTGACTTTAACTATATCTAACATGCCCACTCTCCTCACCCCCAGACTACAGACTTTATAAGAACAAGAAAAACATCTAATCCATCCTTGTATGGCCAGTACATTCTTAACACAGAGCTTAGCATATAATAGATACTTAATAGATGTTTGTTTAAGTAAACAAACTAATAAACATAAATGCATTTTATGCTAACTTGTAAAATAATGCTACATAAAATTTTGGAAAGGATTTTGAATTTTTTTTTTAAATGTTCCCTTTTTTTATTTAAATTCAGTTAGCCCACGTATAGTACATCATTAGGTTCAGATGGAGCATTCAGTAATTTATCAGTTGCGTATAACACCCAGTACTCATTCCATCAAATGCCCTCCTTAATGCCCATCACCCAATTACCCCATCCCCCTACACCCCTCCCCTCCAGCAACCCTCAGTTTGTTTCCTATAGTTAAGAGTCTCTCATGGTTTTTCTTTTCTTTTTTTTTTTTAAGATTTTATTTATTTATTTGACAGAGAGAGAGAGACAGCGAGAGAAGGAACACAAGCAGGGGGAGTGGGAGAGGGAGAAGCAGGCTCCCCGCCGAGCAGGGAGCCCAATGTGGGACTCGATCCCAGGACCCTGGGATCATGACCTGAGCCGAAGGCAAATGCTTAACGGACTGAGCCACCCAGGTGTCCCTCTCATGGTTTTTCTTCCTCTCTGCTGACTTCCCATTCAGACATTTTTGGTAAACAAAATATTTTTTACTATAATAATATTTTTTTTAAATAAGGAGAGTTCTACAGACTATATTACGTATCGCCAATGAAAGCTGTTTGGTAAAACCATGAGACAGAACTACATACCCGCTAGAATGTCTAAAACTAAAACAACTGACTAAACCAAGTGTTGTCAAGTATGTGAAGGAACTGGAACTCTCATACTCTGGTGGTCCTGGGAATATAAACTTTTACAGAGCTTTAGAAAACAGTTTGACAATTTCTTTTAACATTAAACATATATCTACTATACGACCCAGCCAGTTTTGGGAGAATATCCAAAGAAAATAAAATCATATGTCCACACAAAAACTTATACACAATTTTTTATTGAAGTATGGTTGACACATAATGTTACATTAACTTCAGGTGGATACACAAGTGTTTATAGCAACTTCATTCTGTTGAGAAGGAAGAGCAGGAAGAGGAGGAGACCAGAAAAGTCAGTAGGATAACTTTCTACATAAAGCCTCTTGTTTTAGGCTCTAAGTCGGTTAAAATTAGGGAGAGCTATACTCTGGTTCCAGGAACTGAGGAATATAGATGGCTCTTACCCAGGGCGGGTGCCCTACCAAGTGTAGTGAATAAAACTACACACTTGACGCATGCAGCGACGTGCCCTCCACATGGCTTTGTGCTCCTGAATGGGTTTTGCTTAGGAGATACGTTGTAAACAAGGATGTTTGTTTTTTGGGGGTGATGTCAGTGAGGCTGCCTGGAAGAATGGAAGAATAGACTCTCTGAGGAGGAAACATCAATCTCAAATTAAATCTTCCTTGAAGCTGCCCAGAGAAACTTATTCTGTCTTCTCAAGGGTGAGATGACTGATAGCCAAGTTGCAAGTACATGGATTCTTAAATAAATCTGTTCATGTGGTTCAAATTTATGCTGTTCCATGTATTCGTTCTGATTCACACAGACACAGCCTGTTCTGATGCTTTTGCAGCACTGGCCCACCAAAAACCTCTTCCTGTGTATTTGTTTTCCTCTGTCCATTTGTATAGCATATGAAATTATTTATCCTCCACAATTGCCCAGAATTACACATGTGCGACACAGAATGTGCAACAGAGCACAACAACTGAAGTGTAAAATAAGTGACAAATATGAGACCAATGCAAAACAAAATGGGGTTGTGATTCATAGGCACAGACAATAAATACATTACTTATCATCTAAACAGGGGACACTTTCTAAAGCGAGTAAGTCTATGTCAATATAAACAGATGACTAGATAAGTAAATAAATAAGAGAGAAGAGACAAATCTCTGCAGAAGAATTCCAAGTAATTTATGGAGATACTTCGCCATTGGCAGGGGTGGGGCCATAAATTGTCATTCCAGAAGTATGGGCTGCCACAGTGACTTCCCTCCAGAAAAAGAAGGTGGGGATGTAACTTTACAACGGAGAAACCTAATCCACACTTCCTCAGTCAGGTGATTAAGGTCAGTATCTACGATGACAAATTACATTGACAGTAAGTACCTTTATTATGATGCGATCATCATGGCATTTTTATCTCTATTGTCTTCCACTCCCAAACCTATAATTCCAGCCTAATCATGAGAAAAACATCAGATAAATTCCAATGGTGAGGCATACTGCAAAATAATAGGGTAGACTCCTCAGAACAGTCTAGGTCATCAAAATCAAGGAAAGTCTGGTACATGGTCACAGCCAAGAGAACCCTAAAAAGAGGACAATTAAACATAATGTGGGTTCTAGAGTGAGATCTTGAAACAGAAAAAAGACATAGGTAAAACTAAGGATATCTGAATAAAATATGGACTTCAGTTAACAATCATGTATTGGTTCCTTAGTTCTAACAAATGTACCATATTAAAAATATGTTAATAACAGGGGTAGCTGGGTGTGGAGTATATGAGAACTCTCTGTAATAGCCTCTCAATTTTTCTGTAAATCTAAAACTGTTCTGAAAATATAATTTATTATGAAAAAGTGCAAGGATATGATCACTAGGCAAAGGATGAAAAGAATTCACAATCAAATTTCACTGAAGGCTCAGAAAGCCTTCAGGAGCATGATTTTCTTAGCCAATATTCATAATCTTTCACAAATATGCATCATTTGACCTTAACCATCCATGATTTCTATAGAATTTTATTTGTGTTCAATAGTTAAGCACTGTTTTTGTTTCCTTTAAATTTAATTTTTTTTTCCCCCTAGCTAATATAATCACACAATTCAAAAGTATAAAAACTATGCATAGCAAAAGCCTACCTCCCAGACTCAGCAAACTAGTTATCACTTTCTTGTGTATCCTGCTGGAGAAATTTTACATGTCTGTCAAGAAAATCTATCTGTGTCTATTTTTCTTTTCTATCATTTTTAGACAAATACTTATATATCACGTATGCTGCTATGCACTTTGCTTTCTCTATTTAGCAGTAGATCTTAGAGACTTTTTTCATGTAATTTAAAAGCTTTCTTATTTTTTAAAAAAGTGAAAGGATTACTAATGATTATGTTCAAACAAGAAATGAAATTAGACCTGTAGTTGGCAAACCAGGATACACAGCACACTAGAATGGAGGAATGTTCTTGCTGGGGGGAGACTGAAGTTGATTGTATACATTCTAGAAGCTAGCATAAGCAAAAATAACTATTATTTATTATTAATTATCATTACCATTGTTATTATTGCATTATAAGTGTCCATAAGAAAAATATATGCTTATGTAATTAGCTAATATGGGAATTGAATTTTTATCCTCTTGTGACAAATAAAGAGAAACAAACCCCTGAGGAGAAGGAAGCCCCACTTCCAACCAGAAGTCATCCTAAAACTAACTCAGTAGGCAGAGATTCTCCTTAAAGTTATCATTTCCTTTCACCATTTACTCCCCTGCTCTAGCACAATGAACACTCTCAAGATGTCACTTTTATTTATGGTTCATGGTCTCAACAATGAGACATGTTGGTCCATTTTGTTCACTGCCTGTCCCCAGAGCCTAGAATACTAGAGTTAACTGCTTAAAATATATTTGTTGAGTCAATGAATGAGTGAACAAATGAATTAATACAGAGACCAAATCAAGAAGGGAGAATCAGAGTAGTGCAAGAGTCCTAAGAAATTCTGACAACAAAAGTCGTATTGTGCAATAAGCTAAAGTGTCAGGGCTATCAACTTGCCAGTTCACTTGGGGTAAGTTGTTTAATCTCACTGAACCTCAGATTCTCATCTCTAAAACTATATTCAAATATATGCCTCAGTGGGCGTGTGGGTGGCTCAGGTGTTAAGCGTCTGCCTTCGGGTCAGGTCATGATCCCAGGGTCCTGGGATCGAGTCCCGTATCTGGCTCCCTGCTCAGAGGGGAGCTTGCTTCTCCCTCTCCCTCTGCTGCTCCCCCTGCTTGTGCTCTCTCTCTCTCTCTCAAATAAATAAAAATAAAAAATAAAATAATAAAATATGTGCCTCAGTAAAAAGTATGTGCCATGTTGGGTCATTCATTATAAAGATGAAATATACATACAGACAGACTGACATATATACACACACAATACATATATACACACACATATAAATATAATGTATTCAAGTATATCAGTAGGTCTATTGTATACAGAGAGAGAAATTATCATGTTGTTTATTCTTTACAGTAGTGATTATGACTGTAACTCAAATACATTACTATGATAATGAGGAGGATTAAAGAATGACCTCGATGATGTTGTGGAAATCAGGAAACAGGCAGTTTTGAGAAAGAAGTCAGTAAAAACAGGAAATCTAATAGAACAAAATTAAGCCAAACATAACTATAAGGGGAAATGGATAAATTCACCTATTTCCAAAAAGGAAACAAACAAACAAAAAAAAACGAAAAAAAAAAAAAAAAACAGATTCAGATTGTTAAACAAATGAACAAAAACCCAGTAAACAAAAAACAAAAACTGTATGCAAAATATGGCTAACAGGGACTGACTGAGCAAGACCGCATTGCATGTAAAGGAACAGACAATGATACAGAGCAGACTCTTAAGTGAAAAACACGCATGAACTCAACTATTAATATCAGACTACACTGGATTCAAAGCAAGTGAAAAGGGAAGTACTTTTTAATTATAAAGAATATAATTCACAATGGGGAAGATAACTCTCATGAATCTTTATGTTTTAATCTCACACATTAAGCTAAAATGGCAAGAATAGTGGAAATGTCACCATAATGAGAGATTTTCCCTCACTCACCCAGCTCCATAGCAGATCAAGAAGACCAGAAATAATGGATATAACTAACTGAATATTATAGTGAAAGAAACTTTGTTTATATTAGTATGTGTCGAAATTTGTAAGCTGAAAATAAGTGTCCATAGAACATTTATTTTAAAATGTATTTTAAAAGAATAATAAAATAAAATGTATTTTATATCACACAAAATACATGACTTGCAATAACCCCCCAAAACCAGAAATAATGCTGCATTCTATAACCTTAATACAAAAAAAATGTTAGAAGTACTATTTATAAAAATAAAATAAAACATACCAAACACTCTAATTTTTTTAAAGATTTTATTTATTTATTTGAGGAAGAGAGAATTAGAGACAGAGAGCATGAGAGGGAGGAGGCTCAGAGGGAGAAGCAGACTCCCTGCTGAGCAGGGAGCCCGAAGCAGGACTCAATCCTGGGACTCCAGGATCATGACCTGAGCCGAAGGCAGTCGTTTAACCAACTGAGCCACCCAGGTGCCCCCCAAATACTTTAATATTTTTAAAACTCACTTTCTCGGTCAAAGTTAAAAAAGGAGGATATTCTTAGAGTAGCAATAACAAAAATATAAAAACAATGAGATAATAAAGCTTTACTCAAGGACAAATGTATACCTTAAACACTTTGATTTCTAGTGAAGGAACAATGAGTATAAAATAGTTACACATTCAGGGACACCTGGGTGGCTCAGTCAGTTATACATCTGACTTTGGCTCAGGTCGTGATCTCAGGGTCCTGGGATCGAGCCCTGCATCAGGCTCCCTGATCAGCAGGGAGTCTGATTCTCCCTCTCCCTCTCCCTCTGCCCCTATCCCCCAACTCATGCTCTCTCCCTCAAATAAATAAAGTCTTTTAAAAAAGTAGTTATGCATTCAAAACAAAAGTTATAAAGGGAGAAACAAAACAAAACAGCCTACAAGAAGAAAAGAATTAATAAACAAAAATTGGCAAATAATTAAAATCATAAAATTGATATAGCAACAGCTTTTTAAAAATTCATTCATATGTTTTTCATTTATTCCTTCACTTAATAAAACCAATAAAATAGTTAAATTGCCTGATAGCAATGACTTTCATCTTGAAATACTTGTTTCCCTTTTTTAAAAATTCTTTGGCTTTTGAAACATCTTGAATGACAGCCTTACATGTCATTCCATCTCACTGGGAATTTCTCAGTATCCTACATAAAAATGCAAATCCCATGAATGTTCTTTTCTTTAGTGTAACTAGTTAGTGGATGGCAAGAGGAAAAGAAAAAAGAAAACCGTCTCTGGCATTTTAAACCATAATGGAATTTGTTGAAAATGCATCTGTAACTCCCTGGCTCAAAGTAAAGGCTTAAGAACCAGATTTATTTATAAATGGATGGAACGCCAAGGAAGTCTTGGGGATCTAAGCTTCATGAACAAATTAAGAGTTTCATTAGACTGCATGATCTAAAATAAATATTCTCCAACTATTTTTTTTTAATTTTCCTGTCCTTGTGTTATTGTATTCAAGATGTAGTGGACACAGATTTTAATCTCATTCCTTAGTTAGAACAGGGCAGAGAAATTGATTTGCAACGTACCAAGAATGAATACAATGGGGAAGGATGTAATTCTCCAAGAGGAAATTATGACTCTGGTTATTTAAAGAACCAAGACTGTATGCTGGTGGAGTCAACCAACTTTCACCCCACTCCATGCTCTGATCCCTCCCTCCTGTCCTCTCCTTGCCATCTCTTCTCCTCTCTTCTCTTACTTTCTCATCCTACACACGCTCTCTGAAAATCTCATCCCCTCCATGGTCTCAGTTATCACCCATATTCTGAAAATTCCCAAATCTGTATCTCAACCTCAGACCTCTTCCTCAAGCTTCAGGCCTTTATACTCATCTACCTGCTATCCATTTCTTCATAGATAAAACCAGGTCATCTTAAACACTCCACATCCCAAATCAAACTCATTTCTCATTCCACCCCTCCAACCCACAGTATTCTTTGGAATGGTCACAGTGATGGGGTGAGTAGTGATAATGAGAAAGAATGGACTCTATTTGAAGTTAAATCACTTGGTACAGATTATGGGAAGGTTTCCGGGAAAGTTGTGTCTGAGATGAGACACTGAGACTAAAGGACAAATAGGAGGTGACACAATTTAGTCAAAAAAATAAAAATTAAAAATGTATAGGACGCAAGAGGAGAAGCATTGGGCTGAATGAGGAAGTTTTCTGAACAAATGGTACATGAACAGAACAACTGATGTCAAAATAGAACATGAAACAGTGGGTAGTTCGATATGGATGGAACATGGAACGAGTGTGTGTGTATGTGGGTGTGTGTGTTTTAGATAGAAGCAACAAAGCAATGAGGTATAGTATCTAAAGATAAAGATTAATAGAGCATGGAGGATTTGTGACCTTTCTGGGAACCACTGAAAAGTATTAGGGAAGAAATTCATACACTAGACTGAATTTCTGAAAAATCTAGAAATGAATTGGTAAGAGATTGGAAGCAAGAAGCCCAATTAGGAAACTATTGGAATTATCCAGATGGTTAGATCAGAGAAGTAGCAGTGCTGAGAAACAGGGAGGGAATTTTTTTTTTTAAAGATTTCATTTATTTATTTGAGAGAGAGAGAACATGATCGGGGGAGGGACAAACAGACTCCCTACTAAGCAGGAAGCCTGATTCAAGGCTCTATCCCAGAATCCTGAGATCATGACCTGAGCCCAGGTCAGAGGCTTAACCAACTGAGCCGCCCGGGAATATTTTAAGGGCAACTTCAGAAACAGACTTTCGCAAACATGGGAATGAATTGAATATAATGTGAGAGAGGAAGGATTACTGGCTTCGGAAATCGGATTGTTGCTGTCATTCATTAATGTTGAAATAGAAGAGGAAAAGGAATTTTAGAGAGGGTAGTGGAAAAGACTAGAAGTTTATATTTTGATACATTTAGTTGGAAATTCCTAGGGGGGAAGTCCAAGAGATTGTTGGATATAGCTGTGTGGATTTCAAGAGAGAGGTCTGAGTTGCAGGTAATAGATTTGGAAATCGTTGACTTGGAGCCATAGGATTAAATCAGTAAAGAGAAGAAATGAATGGCTAAAAGAGAAACCTGAAGAACAGCTTTTAAAGAATAGTCAGAGGAAGATGCCTAGAAAGAAGGTTAAGAAGTATGGCCTGGGGGACTGGAAAAATGATAGCAAGTGTTATCTATGAATTCAAAAAATGTGAGCTTTTAAAGTAAAAGTAAAGGCAAAGCTTTTAGGGTTGCACTCTGCAACAAGTGTTTCTTGTTCTTTGAGAAAGTAGTTTTAGTGGTATGATAGAGATAGTGTTCATATTGGGATAGATTAAATAGTACATGAAAAAGGTACAAAGCGTCAAGGAGGAGAAATTTTGTGTTTGGTTTGGTTTAGTTTTTACTGAAGTTGGGAAGAGATATGTGTATTTAAATGCTGATGATCAGTAGAGATAAAAGTTGAAAATATAACAGGGAAGGGTAATAGTCTATGGTTCCTGAGTTAGTGGAAAACCCAGAAACATGGATTAGAAGAATAAAATAAGATAGAAATCATAGCCTTCTACATTATTCATTGTAAAGAGAGAAAAACAAAAAGATGGGTGTGGATTCAGACCCTTCTGTGGGGTTTTGTAGGAGTTAGAGAATTGCGAGGAATCTTTCTCTGTTTCTACAGGGTTTTCTACAGGAAGTGAAATGGGGCAGGAGTTGGGGGTCCAGGTTTGAGGCTAGTGGAAAAGGTCCAAATGTCCAAAATATCTCATAATGAGAATACGATAAATGTGGCTAATGAAAAGTCAGGGACTCCTGATTTTTGAGGTTGGATATCATGAATTTAGAGTGACTCTAATGTCTAAAGTTGTGGAATCATTCAAAATAGTTAGGATTCTCTCGGTTAAGGGTCTGACTCTTGATTTCAGCTCAGGTCATGATCTAGGGTCATGAGATCAAGCCCACTGTCAGGCACCATGCTGGACATGGAGCCTGCTGAAGATTCTCTCTCTCCCTCTGCCTTCCCCAACCTCCCTCTCTAAAAAAAAAAAAAAATTAAAAGAACTTAAAAAAAAGATATAGTAATTCTTTGGAGTGATATATCATGAAGAGGATTATTTTTTAAAAGATTTATTTACTTATTTGAGAGAGAGAGACCACTCAAGCAGGGGGTGCGGAGAAGGCAGAGGGAGAGGGAGCATCCCAAGCAGAATCCTCACTGAGCACAGAGCTCGATTCAGGGCTCAATCTCATGACCCTGAGATCATGACCTGAGCCTAAATGAAGAGGCGTCACTCAACTGACTGAGCCACACAGGCACCCCATGAAGAGGATTTTTAAATTTAAGGTTCAGAGTCCAGTCGGAAACAATGAATAAATGAAATGAAAACCATGGTCTCTCTAGATTAGACCAAGGGACTTAGAAATTAGGGTACTGAATGTGTCAACCACATGAATGTTGAAGTCATGTTGGATGAAGCAGCAGAATTCAGGATGGGGAGAAAAGTGACCCTTGTTTTTAAATCTACAGTGAAAAATGGAGTATGGCAAGGAGCACGATGAAGACAGCAATGAGTTAAGTTGCAGGATGTGTAGCTGGAGGCCCTGAGCCTCAAAACTAACAAAGTTTCACCCGTAAGTGGTGGGAGTGGCCATTCTGAAGTTTTTCATCTGTAGGAAATGAGTGGTCTCTATCTGGAGAAGCAGAGGCAAATGCTGTGTTCCATGGAAACCCAAGTTTGAGCTAAATGAAAGAGGTGGAAAAAAATACTGTCAAGATTTTAAAAATCTAAGGTAAATTTTGGACCAAGGAGTAGATTGTCTGGGGTCAACCATGAGGGATTTTGGAAAGGAAAAACTGTGTCAGAAGAGATGAGCAGACCGTATCAGGACGGGAAGACCTAAGAGGATAGGGGACCAGAAGGACCACTCTCGAGAGGTTGGTTACCAAGAAGGGCCAGGGATTTCATATATGTTGAGTATATATGGTCCCAGTTTTTCAAACTGACTAGTCCTAGAATTTTCCTAGTGCTAGTGCCAGGGTCAGGAGGTGGTCATCAGATCTTAACTAGGAGCACATGCTTCTCCGCAAAATAAATCCCCTCACCTCTCTGCTAGCCGTTCACTATGAGAGAAAAGCAGAACATGAAAACAGAGGTGTTCTGCCGAAGTATGCATGGATCTGAAGTCTGAGACAGTACACTAATGTGAACTGAACCTCAAGAATTCAGGCTTTGGCAGAGAGCGTCCCCCAGAAGGAGGTACACAGCCAAAGATTTCCTGAATAGGTGGTCCTAAACCCTCCAAATTTACCCCCAGCAGTTTCCCAGAGTCGGAGATTGACTTTGAGCCCCAGCATTCTGAGACTTCAAGGCAATTGAGCAGAGTAATGAAGACATGGATGTACTTACTGCTTCCCTGACTTTGGGCACTTATCTTCCTACTCTCAGCTTTAGATGCTTATCTGTAAAACAGATGTGCCTTCCTCATTGAGTTGTCATGAGGATTAAAGTAAATAGATCTAAAATACCTAGCACAGGGGTGGAATAAAATACGTGTTCAATAATTGGTAGTGATTATTATTTTTTTTTTTTCCAGAATAATGTTCTGGCAAGAAGCACAGAGAGCTTTACAGAGACTGTGCTCATAGTCCCTAGCCTGAAAGGTGGTAGGGAGAGAAGGATCCAATTTTAGAATAGGTGTCTCGCTCTCTTCACTGAGTTTTCCTGGAACTGAGCCAGTCTCTTTTCTCTGCCTGCTACCTGCCTTTAAAAACTGCAGTCCAGTGGCTTTTTGGACCTCAGCACTGGAAATTCTAATTCTTAGTTCCAGGGAGAGACCACAGGGTACTACATTTTTAAGACCTCATAGGAGAATCTGGTGCACAGCCAGGGTTTCAGACCACTGTAAACCGTAGACTGTTCTAGAAAGTCATGAGAGTCTTTGTCAATGTAGTCATTAGGTGAAAATGACATACATAGAGTACAAGTAAGATCTCACAGATTTTACCACTAAATAAGGGGAAACTTGAATAGCCTCTATATTATTTGGCTTTGTTCTTAGCCTTTGCTTCTAGCTCAGCATCCAGACCAGGCCTGTTTTATTCTTTAGTCACAGATCATTTCAGATAATGAAGGCTGACTCCCTTTTACTTCCCATTCCCACCCTTCTCCAAACTACTTTTCATTCTTGCTCCAATGCCTCTGCTTCTTCTTCTTCTTTGCTTTTTTCCCCCAGAGCTAAAAATAAAAGTTTTTCTTCTTTTTAGTAGACATGAAATCTACACAGTACAAAATTCAAAAAACCCAAATTGCATTGGTGAGAAGATGGTTTCCTCAATGGCTCCCAGCCACTATTTCCTTTCCTTTGAGACAAGCACTCTGCTAGTTTCTGAGGCACCCATTCAGAAATAACCTTTGCATGAATAAACATGTTTCCATACACAAACAACATATTAGACCTCTGGTTTGTCGATTTTTCGCATGACAATGGATATTAGAGAATTTTCTATATCAATATATACAGATGTACATCATGCTTTATAATAACCTCATATTCTCCAATGTTCAAATAGAGCATAATTTTAGTTAGTTTCCTTGTAAAAAAAAAAAAATACTACAGTCAAGCAGTAAGTTTCAGATATTGGAGATTTCAGTTTAACTCACCTGTATGGTTACCCATCTACCTTGAAGGGATTCAGATAGCTCATTGAACTCAGGGTTCTTCTTAAGATAAAAGGATTTTTATGTTCTCAGTTTTAAGTTTTAGTTTTATATAAAATGCAGCCTTACATATTGATCCTAAAGCACCTGAAGTTTTAAGAAGGCCCTAATTAAACTTATTAGACAAATCATAAGAACCAGAATGATTTTCTCCATAATGAATGCAAGTAGAAAAAGATGGGCAAAAACACTCTGAGAATCAGACAAAGGAGATCACTCGGAATGTTGGGGATCTCATTCCACCTCTTTTTTTTTAAGTAATCTCTATGCCCAACATGGGGTTCAAACTCACAACCCCAAGATCAAGAGTCACATGCCCTACTGCCTGAGCCAGCTGGGGACCCCACACCTCACCTCTCTTCAAAGAACCTACAAGAACTGTGAACCATTTCCCTCTAGAAAACCCAAGGAGAAAGTTTTGCTTAAACATTCTTGTAGGAAGCTATCCTGATGGTTTTCATGATATATAAATAGTATGATTAGGAGAAAAGATCTGCTACTTCAAATCCTTGTCACGAAAAAAATAATAAAATAATGTTTAAAAGTTTTTCCTGAGTATATGGCATCAGTTATATAGAATCCCTTAAAAGGAATGATTTCATGTTTGTTAATTTTCCAACTAGATTATAAACATGTGGGCATGTACTTCTGTCACTGATAGGTATGGGGAGAGCAGAAGTGGGGGAAGGTCTAGATGGGGGGAAAGTGAAAAAATGAAGCATTGCTATGTTGCATATGAAGTGATGGGAGTCTCCAGCAGATGTAGTGAGTAGAACTTCATGAATCAGGACCAGCACTTCTGGTGGAATCTGCTGACATTTACGATCAGGGTGACAGTAGATACTATGACAATGGAAACCTGCCTGAATATACACTCTTTCTGCTTTTTATCCCATCTATTGAATCTCCCTGGTATAAAATATAGTTAGATCTCACTCATCTTTAAGACAAAACAAAACTTCCCCCCCAGTAATGTCTTCCTTCCTTCTGTAGCCAAGCTCATTTCATGAGCAATAATTCTCATTTATTGTACTCATTTCTCCTTCCATTCTCTACTCACCCCATTAAAAAGCTAGTTTCCTGAACCATCTCATAAAAATCACTCTGAAAAAGGCCAACAGAGTTTATTCCAATATTATTGTCGATACTATTATTATTTAGTATCTCAAAAATTTTTCATTATTTTGACTACTCTCCTAAAAACACTCTTCCTTTTAATTTCTATGACACCATGTTGCCAGATTTTTTTTCTGACTTCCTGATTATTTATTTTCAGTCTCTCACCTGGGATCCCTTGTTCCACCTGGCTTCACAGTACTGGTTATCTCCAGGAATGTGTTCTTGGCCTTCTCTCCCCACCTACCCAGGTTTAGCTTCAAATAAAACACTTTACATTATGACTACCTCACCTAAGTTTCCATTTCTCATATGACTCTTGATATTTGGGAAAGCCAATGGGAACTTCTAGGTGGAGAGAGGGGAAACATTGAAAGGTATTGGGGAGAGATGGAAAAGCAACATGGGGAGACGAGCAGAAGACAGGGAGTGGGATGGCATATCACATTATCATTAGCCATAACAACAATCTATTACTTGTTCAATGTTCTTGTTTTATTTTTTATTTTTTATTTTTTTTTAAAGATTTTATTTATTTGACAGAGAGAGATAGCGAGAGCAGGAACACAAGCAGGGGGAGTGGGAGAGGGAGAAGCAGGCTTCCCGCCGAGCAGGGAGCCCGATGTGGGACTCGATCCCGGGACCCCGGGATCATGACCTGAGCCGAAGGCAGACGCTTAACGACTGAGCCACCCAGGCGCCCTCTTGTTTTAGAGCAAATTCAAAAATAGACTCATGAGTCTTTATTTTAAAAACTATTACTACAGCTTCAAAATGAAACAAAATATTACAAATTTTTAAAACATTACTATTTTCTATTGAATAAGTGTTATTTTTTTTTTATAGTTAAAGGTAAACTTTTAGAAGTTCCACTTGGGAAACATACAAATTGCACACAAACATATAAGCAAAGTCAAAGGCCAATAACATATTGGAATAAAAATGTTTGCCACTAGTAACACATAATATAAAAATTCAGGAAAATTTCAATTGAAAAATGAGCAAAAAACATGAAAGATATTTCACAGTATAAGAAAAACAAACATTGTCTTTAAACTAATGAAAACATTCCTCGTAGAAAAATAAATGCAAATTTAAGCTACATGGAAATACTATCTTTTAACTCTCAGTTGGGCAAATTTTAAATGTTTACCAACATACATAAAAACAAAATATATCATTGGCAAATAAATTCTCATATATTTACAGTGTAACGTTTCATGAAGCCATAAAAGACTTCATTTTATAATAATAATCTAAATACCTAATACTTCTAAGGATGTCACTGATGGGATATAAAAGAATTTTTTAAAAGATAAAACCTGATAAGAACAAGTATACAGAATACCGAGCTGATATCCAGGATTTTGTCCTCCAAGCCCATCAAAAACTATGTCTCTGAGGGCGCCTGGGTGGCTCAGTTGGTTAAGCGACTGCCTTCGGCTCAGGTCATGATCCTGGAGTCCCTGGAAGGAGTCCCGCATCGGGCTCCCTGCTCAGCAGGGAGTCTGCTTCTCCCTCTGGCCCTCCCCCCTCTCATGTGCTCGCTCTCTCTCATTCTCTTTCTCTCTCAAATAAATAAATAAAATCTTTAAAAAAAAAAACAAAAAACTATGTCTCTGAGAAATCTGACGTACCCAAGATAGGACATTTAGACATGACATAAGTTACGCCCCCACAAATCAGTCCTGTAGTGAGGACAGGAGCAAACCAGAAAGTTCTACAAGAACTTACATCTAAGACAATGAAAGTAGAAGAGTACCTGATTATTTTTAATGTTATAGTAAGAAATTTAGACAATTAGTTAATGAGTTGGATTTGGGAACAAATTAATAATTCACTGAATAGAAAGTAAGCAAACAATAAAAGAAAATTCTAGAAAGTACCAAAAAAAGTATAAAAAAGAAAAAAAATGATCATAATGCATATGTAGCAGTAATCTATGCTATTTAATAAACCCACCATAAAACTTAATAGTTAAACAACTTATTATTTCTTATTTTTCCATAGGTTAGTTGTGTCCCCCAAAGCCACATTGTCAGGTCAGGTCTCTCTTGCGGCTGCATGGAGCTGGGAGCTTGGCTGGGGATGCACAAGGTCATTTTATTTACATATCTGGTGCTCCTGCCGGAGAGGCATCTAAATGGCTGGGGCTGGTTGGACTTCTCTCTTCAGCAGAATAATCCCAACCTCTCACATGATGACTCAGGGCTCCAAGTGAGTGAACATGGGAGTTGCCTTACCTGTGAGAGGCAAAGCTCAGAACTGGCACAGCCTCAGCACTGACACATTCTTTTGGACAAAAGTTAGACCCAAGTTTGGTCCAGATTCAAGGAAGGGGGAAATAGACTTGATCTGTTGATTGGAAGCACAAAGTGCACATACAAGGATGGGAGAAATTGTTGGCAGATCTCTTCCGAGACATTTATAGTATTTTCTGCGTCTCTAGTGTGAATAATATTTATATAGTCATAATCAAAATGCTGAATACTTATAAATGTCATGACATAAGTAAATTGATAGAATGGTGTATGAAAATGTGTATGTAAACTATGATGAAAGAGAAATGAATCTCATCTAATGGGAAGCCAGTAGTGAAGTCTAAGACAAAAAGAATCAAGAATAAGTAGTATAGCTATTAGGAAGATGGAATTAAATACCAAAGGAAAGTACCAAAACTTTAACAATTATTTCTGAAGAAAGAAAACCAGAAGGGATATACCTACTACAAGGCTTTATATACTAAGACTTGTAGAAAACTATTTGAGTCTTTGGAATATGCACATTTGCAAATAAAAAATAATTAGATTTATGTATTTTTTTAAAGATTTATTTATTTATTTTAGAGAGCGATAGAGTACATGTGAGCAGAGGGAGGGCCAGAAGGAGAGGGAGAAAGAGAATCCTCAAGATGACTCCTCACTGAGCAGAGAGCCCGACCCAGGGCTCGATTCCAGGACCCTGAGATCATGACCTGAACCAAAATCAACAGCTGGCCGCTTAACCGACTGAGCCACCCAGGTGCCCCTAGATTTTATGTGTTGATACAGATATATTAAGTGAAAAAAATAGATGCAAAGAAAAAGATGGGCTAGAGGTAGGCTGGCATAGGCAAACATAAAGGCTTAAAAATATCTCTGGTAAAATATAGAACACACTAATAGACTTGGCTGCTTAAGGAAAAGGGAACTTGGTACTCCAGAAACAATATATTTTAATTTTGAATTATGCAAATGTAATATTTTCCAAAACAAATAATTTGTTTAAAGACCAAAGAAGGTTATTTTATTTAGTCCCCCCTTTTATAATTAGTACTCCACGAGTCCTGTGTAAGCAATCTTTGCCTATCACAAAGTAACAAAGATATTTTCCTATGTTTTCTTCTAGAAGCTTTGTAGTGTTAGTATTTACATTTAAGTTTATGATACACCTTGGATTAATTAAGGAAGATCTAATAAAAATGATATTTCTCTCAATAATGTTTTATATTTTTAAGTGTAGAGATTTTGATAATCATTTCTTAAATGTATCCCTGATTTTTTTGTTTTTATATGTGATTTTGCTAAATACACTTAAAAATTTTAATTTTTAAGGATTCCTTAGAATTTTTTATGTGTAAATAAAAATTAAAACTTCTGCTCACCTAAAAAGAACATTAAAAAAATGAATAATATATAAGCCATAGATTTAAGAGGAAATATTTGTAATGCATTTATCTGACAAAAGACTTCCATCCAGAATATAAAATAAACTCCTCCAATTTAGTAAAAACAACAATCAAATGAGCTAAACATTTAGAAAAACATTTTCAAAGGAAGATATACAGATGGCCAATAAAACATGAAAAAGTTCTAAAAATCAGAGACATTGGAGAAGTACACGTTAACACAACAACGAGACACCAGTACAAACACGTAAGAGGGCTGATATTAAATAGATGGGCCATGCCAAAGATTGATGAGAACGAATCTGGAGGAAATGTCAAAAGGCACAACATTAGAAAGTGGTTTGGTGGATCATATAAAGTTAAACCTTTTTCTACCCTGTGATTCAGCAATTTCCCACATAGCTATTACATTTGAAAAAAAGAAAAAAAATACACATTCACAAAAAAAGGCTACACAAAAAAATTCAGGGAACTTTAGTCATAATAGCTGAAAACTAGAACAGAGCCGCCAAATGTTCATAAATAGAAAGCAGGATAAACAAATTGTGGTATATTTGTGTGTGTTTTTGTTTTGTTTTGTTTTGTTTGAAGTAGACTCCATGCCCAGTGTAAAGCCCAACACAGGGCTTGAACTCAAAACCCTGAGATCAAGACTGGAGCTGAGATCAAGAGTTGGACACCCAGATGGCGCCGGGTGGCTCAGTCATTGGGCGTCTGCCTTCGGCTCAGGTCATGATCCCAGGGTCCTGGGATCGAGCCCCGTATTGGGCTCCCTGCTCAGCGGGAAGCCTGCTTCTCCCTCTCCCACTCCCTCTGCTTGTGTTCCCTCTCTCGCTGTGTCTCTCTCTGTCAAATAAATAAAATCTTAAAAAAAAAAAAAAAAGAGTTGGACACCCAGGCGCTCAAAATTGTGGTATATCTATACAGTGGAACACTCCTCAGAGGTACAAAATAAAACAAAATAAAATCTTCTCATATACACATTACAGATCAATATCAAAACATGCTCAAAGAAGCTATAAACTAGGGCATATGTGATGTGGTTCCATTTAGATGACATTCTAGAGCAGGTGAAACTAATCTGTGCTGAAAGGAATCAGATCTGCTATGCCTGAGGTAGAGGTTGGGGTCAGTGGATGTGGACTGACTGGGAAGTGGCACAAGGGAACTTTCTTTTTGTTGATGCTGTTGGGGTTTTTTGGGTTCTTTGGGGGGTTTTTTTGTTTGTGTTTTGTTTTGTTTTGTTTTTTAAAGGCTTTGAGACCTTATTTTATTTATTTATTTTATTTTGAAATTAAATAATCTCTATGCCCAAAGTGGGGCTCAAACTCACGACCCTGAGATCAAGAGTTACAAGCTGTGCCAACTGAGCCAGCCACGTGCCTCTGTTTTGTTTTGTTTTCTTTTCTTTTCTTTTTAAGGGAAATTTCTGAAATGACAGATGTGTTCTTTATAAAGATGAGGATTATATGGATGTGTAAACTGAATTACACCAAATAAAGAGGAAAAACTATCAATGTACGAAATGATTCATTGTAACAGGAAAAATACAAGTGTCCATCAGGGAAACTGGTTAAATTGCACCATACCCAAGTAACAGACATCTACGCAGAAATTACAAATAAGGAGACAACTCTATATATACTGTGAGGGAACAATATCTACATATTATGTTTAAAAAGCAAGACAAAGGGGGAAATTATGGGACAGCAGGACTAGGAAGGGTTGGAAATCATATTTATTTTTATTAGGAAGTATTTATACACAAAAAAATATTTGTGACAGATACAGATTACTATGTAGATAGATTTTCATGAGACAAAATAAGGAAACAAATATCTATAATCTCATCACTCAACTTAAGAAATAAAACATCATCCTTGAATTGAAGCTCTGTGTCTGCTTCTGTCAGTCTTGTCCCCCTGCCCCTGTTTTTCTTTATACTTCCATTAACATGTATAGTGTATATGCTGTTGAACCACTTATTTTTCTGGGTTTTGAGTTTTGTATTGGATAACCCACTTTTTTTTAAAGATTTTATTTATTTATTTGAGATAGAGCACTGAGTCAGGGGAGAGGCAGAGGGAGAAGGAGAAGCAGGCTCTCCACTGAGCAGGGAGCCCTATGAAGGGCTCGATCCCAGGACCCTGAGATCATAACCTGAGCCAAAGGCAGACGCTTAACCAACTGAATCACCCAGGAGTCCCGAACACACATTTTCGTATCTTTTTGGCTTTCTTCCTTAATGTATTAGCTTTCTAGGACTCAACCATTTGACATACAAAGTTCAAATTCATTTATCTTCACTGCTATGTAATGTCCAATTCATGACTATACCACGTTTTTTTTAATATATTTTCCCATCAATAGACATTTTGGTTCTTTGCAGGGTTTTTTACTATTATTAGCAACACTACCATCTGATTCCTTGTACAAATGGGCAGTCATTTCTCTAATGTATATGCTAGGATTGAACATACTCATGTTCAATTTACACAATAATGCCAAATTGTTGCACAAATCTACACTCTTAACAATTGATTTCCTCTCCCCATTACTCTATATCTTGTTGAAATTTGCTATTGTCATAGTTTGAATATTGATCAATGTATTAAGTATATCATGATACTTCATTGGATATTAATTTGCCTTTCACTGATTATGAAGTTGAGCATCTTTTTATATATTAGATTATATTTCCTCTTCTGTAAAATACTTGTTTGTATCTTTTGTCCTTTTTCTCTGAGTTATTCCCTCTACTGTGAATTTTTTTCACATTTTTACATCTTTTGCTTATTTTTATTAGTTTACTGATTTATGAAAATGATTCATTTATTTTGGATAGTACTCCTTTTTCAATTTTACCTATGGCAAAAAAAAAAAAAAAATTCTCCCAGTATGTGGATTTTTGTTTGTTTTCTTTATAGTACCCTTTGATGAAAAAAAAGTCCTACTTTTAATGAGCTAAATTTATCAAGCTTTTTTTTCGTGGTTTGCACTTTATATATGTTATTTAAGAAATCCTTCTCTATCAAGGCAATAAAGAAATTATTCTATATTTTCTTCCAAGTTTTAAAGTGCTACTTTCACATTTAAATCATTGGTGCATACACAAATTTTATATAGATGAATATGGATAGATATGGTAGAAGAGAAGTATTCATGGAACAGGGCACATTTTCCCCACTGATGTAGAGTCCCACCCCATCATTTATTATGTTTCCAGACTTGTATTATGCTCTTTCTAGACTATCAGATTCCTCACATCTATTGTTGTATCCCTGTGTAAATACCACTGATTTACTGTAGATTATAATACACCTTGATACCTGATAGAGCTTACTTTCCCACCTCATTCTAGTTGAAAATTCCTTTCATCTATTCTTAGCTCTTTGTACTTCCATACAAATTTTTAAATCAATATTTTCCTATTCCATTATAAATTCTGTTGGATTTTTATTGGAGTTGTTTTGATGCTATAGACCAGTTGGAGAATTGATATATTTATCATATAAAGTCCACCTAACCAGGATCATGATGTCTTCCTCATTAAGTTCCCTCTAAAGTACTTTAAGAAAATTTTTAATTGTCTCCAATCCATAGAGATCTTACACAAATTTTTTAAGATTAATTCCTTGATACCATGTATGTGCATGTATATATGTATTTATATAGTAATACCTATATAATTATAATATTACCTATCTTACATAATTGTAATTATATTATTATATAAAATATGTAATTATTCACACACATATGCCTTTGTTGTAGCTCTTGTAAATATCACTTTTCAAATTACATTTTCTAAATCTTTATTGCTAATGTATAGAAAGGCAATAGATTTTAACATCAACCTTCAGTATCTCTCCTGAACTATCCAGCTACAATACTTTATAGGTACTTTTGTGCATGTATATGTATGTGTGTGGGGAGGGAGTCTCTATGTTGGCAACTGCATCATCTATAAATACTGACAAGTTTAATTTTTTCCATTAAATCTTTATTCCCATGCTGGCTTAGATTTCTATTACAATGTGAACTGGAAACCATACTAGCAAGAAATCTTGTCTCACAGTGATCTAAAGAGAATGGTTCTATAGATTTTAACTATGGAGAATGACATTTGCTTTAGGTTTTAAATAGACAAATATTTATCAGGTTAGAGAAGTTTCCTAATTTGCTAAAAGTTTTAGCATGAATTATTATGAATTTTACCAAATGCTTGTTTCTGTTTCTATTGAGATGATTATATGCTTTTTCTTCTTTAATTTCTTAATGTGATTGATTGTATTAATCAATTTTCTATTATTAAAACAGCATTGCATTATTGCAATAAACCCCAAAAGGGTCATGATAAATGAACTTTTGTTATAGTCTGCTGGGTTTTCTTTTTTTTAAAGATTTTATTTATTTATTTGACAGACAGAGACACAGCGAGAGAGGGAACACAAGCAGGGGGAGTGGGGGAGGGAGAAGCAGGCTTCCTGCGGAGCAGGGAGCCCGATGCGGGGCTCGATCCCAGGACCCTGGGATCATGACCTGAGCCGAAGGCAGACGCTTAACGACTGAGCCACCCAGGCACCCCTCTGCTGGGTTTTCTAATATTATGTTTAGAATATTTACATATTTGTTCGTGAACAAGATTACCTTTCTTTCTTTGATTTTGGTATTTAGAATTTATTGAGAAACATTTTCTCTTTCTAGTCTCTGGATGATTTTGTGTCAGGCAGAAATTGGGATTCTGGTCCTCACGCTTTCTTTGTGGAGATAATTTTCATTCCTGATAAATATCTTTAATGATTATAAGACAACTCAAGTTTCTTATTTCCTTTTAAGTCCGCTTCCTTTTAAGTTAGCTTTAAAAAGTATGTATATTTTTTAGTTCATTTAGTCTTTCAAATTTTATTTGCAGTGAATTATTTATCTTATCCTTTTCTCTTTTTAAATCTCTGTTCAATCTGTACTTATTTGTAATGTTTTTTCTAATCAATGTTTCCACTGGTTTGTTCATTTTTTTATTTCAAATAATTCTCTGGAATGCTAAGAATGAATTCCAGCTTGTGACTCCTACTTTGGTATGAGAAGCTGCAGGTGTTCAGAGGTTAATTTATTGATTTTCCTTCCCTAAGCTTTTTTTAGAAGTCTTCAGATTTGTCTTCTTTTTTTTTTTTTTTTTTAAGAGAGGAAGAGGGGAGGAGCAAAGGGAGAGGGAGAGAGAATCCCAAGCAGGCTCCACGCTCAGCGCAGAGCCCAACTCGGGGCTTGATCTCACAACCCTGAGATCATGACCCCAGCTGAAATAAAAAGTCTGACGCTTAACTGGCTGAGCCACCCAGGCACCCCAGCCTTCAGATTTGTCTTAATTGGGTAGGAAACTGGTGTTCAGTTTTGGAAAGATGGCTCTTTGAGGCTGCCTGTACTGGAAGAGTTCTATTAGATGGAGTGTGTCCTCTATACTTCACCCACAGTCAAATGCTTGATGCCTCGACTTGGATCAATGTTGAAGAGACCTCTAAATGCAAGATGTAGCCTTTCCAATGGCACCGGAAGTCTTGGGCAATTTCAGTTATTTAAATCTGGCAAGAATGTGCTGTTCACATTGCCCAAGTCATTTGTTTGTGAGTGACTTTATTCAAGCAAGGAATCCCCGGCAATGGCAACATCACAGTTACACCATGAAATTTATTTGCTTTGTAATGAAATGCAGCAATTTCTGCTGGATGAACAAATACGAAATCCAAAGGATAGAAGAGAAGCAAAGAGAACCAGCAAATAATGTCCCCAAGAAGTCATCAAGTCTTCGTTCTTAGAACTTCCCATTGAAAACAAATGAACACAAGATGGAGAGGGAGCAGGGCAGCAGGCAGAACATAAATTATCACATACCATATGAGAAAACAAGAACTGAAGGAGAATTATGAAGGACTGGAAGGAGAGGACCGTGTTTGCTGAGCACTTCCTCGCTGTTTCTGAGGGGGGACACTCCCCAAGGGCAAGCCAGGAAGTCTAGGCAGATGTCTGCACGTGCAGGAAGTCTCATCCCACGCCTGGCAATCCCATGGAGGCTTGACTGTGGATTCTGATCTCGTCAATTTTCAAATCGCCTTCTCTTCTAACACATGGGTTTAAAATTATAAATTTTCCTCTAAAAATCATTTTAGCTAAAACCTTCAGATTTTAATGCTGTGCCACATTTTCTAATTTGCAATATAATTGTAAATAGATGTGTTAATTACTTAGAAGTGTGCTTTATGGAAAATTTGTATAATGTTTTGTTACTAACTTCTAACTGAATTGCACTCTAGGAAGAAATGTGGAGTCTGTGATACTGACATTTTTTTTACGTATTGATACTCAGTTTATGGCCAGATATATGTCAATATATACAAATTATGTGTATTTGGGAGAAAAAAGTCAGTATACTTCAATTATTATTATAGGGATCTCTGTGTACCCTTTACATAAATATTGGGATTTTTTTTCCTCAAAGTTCTTATATTCTTACTGATATTTTTTTTCTTGCTTAATCTCTCAGTTACTAAGGATGCTATAGTCTCTCACTGGGAAGATGGATTTGTCAATATCTACGTATAGTTACATCAGTTTTTGTTTTATATATTTTCAAGCTATTCTTTTAATTACATAAACATTTAGAATTACTATAGCTTCCTGTTTAATTGAAATGACTCACTCTTAAATGAGTGACTCTCCTTTCCCCCCTACAATACTTTGTTCATAAAATACATTTTGTTGTTATTATTATAACTACATATTTCTCTTGTTTGGTATCTGTGCCATGTATCTCTTCTGTTCCTTTGCTTTCATCCTCTTACTGTCCTTATGTTTCAAGTGTGTCTTCTACAGAATTGCAATTGTTTTATCACCTCCTGGGACAACTTGATTCTTTATTGAAAGAGTTCAGTTGAGCAACATTAATTATTAGCATTGCTATATTTTTATCCTTTTATACCACCATATTTTCATTTTCTATTTATCTTACTTTTCTGTAAGTTTTCTTTCTCCCTTCTTTTCTTCTTTTTGAAATAATTAGTATTTTTCTCATTCTATTAGTTTCCTTCTACTGCTTTAGATGACATGCACTTTAACCTTTTCATGGTTACTCCTGCAATTTTTAATATAAAAACTTTATGCCTCACTCCACCTCAGAACCACCTGTCGCACAACTCCAGGAACTATAGCCAATAGCAGCCCAGCCCACACCCTAACCCTTAACCATAAAAGAAATCTTAAAATGATTTAATCCTCCCAGCCCCCTCCTGGTTGACAAGCTACTTTTGCCCTATATTTTAGCTTCCTCTATGTTTTAGATATTTTTTTTATTGTTTTACCCAATCAATATTTATTATAATTTATCCACGTTTCTAATTACGTTTACATTTTATTTTTTCTTGAATCTCAGACCTTCATTTCAGGATTCTCTTTTTTTTTTTTATCCTTAAATGTGCCCTGGAGTGTCTGGGTATCTCAGTTGGTTAAAAGTCTGACTCTTGGTTTAGGCTGAGGTCATGATCTCATGTGTTGTGAGATCAAGCCCCACATCTGGCTCTGTGCTGGGCATGGAGCCTGCTTAAGATTCTCTCTCTCCCTCTTCCTCTGCCCCTCCACCGTGCTCTCACTCTCTCTCTCTCTAAAATAAATAAATAAATCTTTTTTTTTTTTTTCAGATGAGTCCTTCAGACTATACTTTAGTGAAGGGTATTATTTTCTGTAGTAAACACATTTTTTGTATGTTTGAAAAATGCCTTTTTTTATGCTTGTCCTTGAGACTTTCACAATGTACACAATTTTAAATTTACAGTTGTATTCTCTAAACACTTTGAAAATATAATCATACTGTTGACCATCTCCAATCGTCGTTATTAATACCAGCTAAGAGTCTCATTCTTTTTTTATTTTTTTAAGATTTTATTTATTTATTTGACAGAGACAGAGATAGCGAGAGCAGGAACACAAGCAGTGGGAGTGGGAGAAGGAGAGCAGGCTTCCTGCCGAGGAGGGAGCCCAATGTGGGGCTCGATCCCAGGACCCTGGGATCATGACCTGAGCCAAAGGCAGACGCTTAACAACTGAGCCACCCACGCGCCCAAGAGTCTGATTCTTGTTCCTTAGTTGGCAATCTGTCTTTTTAACTGACTGCTTTCATGATTTATTATTACTATTATTATAACTATTAGATTTTACTTTTTTTAAGGTTTATTTATTTGAGAGAGAGAGAGAGCACAAGCGTGCACAACTGGGGGGAGGCGCAAAGGGAGAGAATCTCAAGCAGATTCCCTGCTGAGGGTGGAGGCCTACTCCCAGCTCAGTCTCACCACACTGAGATCATGACCTGAGTGGAAACCAAGAGTCAGATGATTAAGCAACTGAGCCACTCAGATGCCCCTAGACTTTATTTTTTAGAGCTGTTTCAGGTTTATAGAAAAACTGAAAATACAGAGACTATCCACATACTCCTCACCATCACCACCAGCAACCACAGTTTTCTTTATTATTAATATCTTTCATGAGTGTGGTATACCTTTGTTATAATCAAGGAGCAAACAATGCAACATTATTACGAGCTATGGCCCCCAGTTTACATTAGGGCTCATTTTTTTTGTGTTGCACATTCTCTGGAGTTTGATGAATGCATAATAACCTGTATCCACCATTACAGACTAGCTCCATTGCTCTTAACATTTCCTCATTTACCAGACCTGCTGTTGTAATCTTTCCATTGATTTGTTTTTTTTTACTTCAATTATTTTAGGTTTTATTTCTATTTTTTTTTCCCCAAAACCATCTGGTAATCTTTGGAAATTTCTTCATCCTTACTCATATTTCTCATTTCAGCTTTTATTCATTTAAACCTATTAAGCAAGCCCATTTTATATTCATATTCAGCAATGCCAATATCCAATGTCTTCACAGGTCTGGTTCTTTTGGCAATTGCTCATGACGACGCCTTCTGATGTTGTTTTATGACTTCTTTTTATTAGTTCAGAGTTGCTGCCATTCTCTCTATGAGGCAGTTCTGAGGCCTGGATTGAGACTCTATTCCTCCAAGGAGTTTTGACATTTGCTTCTCTTAATTACCTGGGAGTACTATAGACTGTGCACTTTAAAATTATCCATTTGCTGACAATTAAAATGTTCAGGCCATCTAAGCAATAGAAATTCAGATTCTCCACACCCAGGTAAGAGTTGGCAAGAGGACCTTCTTTTTTTTAAGCTCCACCCAAACCAGGGTCGAAATAGAAAATGTTCATTTCTGTTTTCCTCTGGCTGCATGACAGGGATTTCCAACTCAGCTCCCTACCTGAAAAGGAGCAGATATTTTGTACTCCACCGCCTTTCCCTTCTGGAAGGCAAAGATCTGTCTCAATATTCCTGGTGCTTCAGGCACTCCCTGGACTCAAACTGTCTTTGTTCCTGACCTCATTTGATTTCCATGTTTTGTAGCCAGAAAATGTCAGGATCGTTGGCTCATCATAGTACCAAAAAAAAGGAGTCTGAAATATTTACTTGTCATATGTCTTCTTATATGTGAAGTTTAACCATTCATCTGCATTATATAGTACAAATAAATAATATTTAAATAAAATTTAAAATAAACTTTTTTAAATTTAATTATTTATTTTAGAGAGAGAGAGCATATGCATGCAAGCTGGGGGAAGGGCAGAGAGAGAGGGAGAGAAGCAGACTCCCTGCTGAGCACAAAGTTCTGACATGGGGCTCGATCTCACAACCGCGAGATCATGACCTGAGCTGAAATCAAGAGTCGGATGCTTAACCAACTGAGGCACGCAGGTACCCTTAAAAAAATATTCTTAAGGTCATGAGCAATTGGGTTATAATTTGACCAAAATTTTGTTGTAGATTTAATAATAATTTTAAGGCGCATTTGGTTATATTGTCTTTGTCTTCAGCTTGGTCTTACAGTTTAAATGCAAAAAAAAAAAAGTCCTATCAACTTCAAAAAAAAAAGCTTTATATCTAATTCACCCAAACAGAATAACTCTTCAAGATTGCATTTTATAAAGAGGTGGGGGTAAAGCCCCTAACCTCATTCTACTGCAGTAGAAAACAGAACCTAGAGGGTTTTTGATGCTGACAAAGGATTTCTAGAGAATAACTAAAGTCATTATTACTCTATAGTGAAAAGGATATACTATTCATCTCGCAAATTTATTTACAAAAATAATTTTTTTTTTTTTTACGTACATAGGAATATAGTAAATTTCAATACCTATTTGTCTCCAAATATGCGATGACTGGGAGAGTCTCCGTGCTGGCTAGGTGCCACCCCGCTGTTCTCCCACCTCGCCTTCCACCTCTTCCTTCAGAGCAATTCCTAATCCCTGTGAATTGTAATGTTTGCTCATCCACTTGTTCAAACCTGGGCTGTCCATCATTACCATCCAATCATTTCTGGGAAGGCCGTGTTTCCTTCCCCTGTTCTGTGAGCCCCTGGCAAAGCTGCTTCCCTTGCTTTTCTCATCTGAACTCTCTAGTCTGCAAGGTCACTCGTTCTTCTTTTCTCTCTGTGTTATCAGCCCTCCTTGTAGATTTGTAGAAGCCACAGGGCTCGGAGAGGGGACACCTGAGGTCCTTCGGCTGAAAATTATTTCCCGTGTGGAAGTGCAGCTTCAGCTCCACAAACGTGTTTCCTGCTCCCTCCACGACAGCCGTATCTCTACCCAGATTGCTCTAAACCCCACTTTTGGACCAAATTAAGAGGCAAAAAATATTTAAAGTTCAAATATGTTAATTAGATAATTCATGATTCATAAACATATTTTCATTCCAGAAACAATTTTTAGGGGCACCTGGGTGGCTCAGTCGATTGGGTGTCTGCCTTCGGCTCAGGTCACAATCCTGCGGTCCTGGGATCAAGTCCTGCATCGGGCTCCCTGCTCAGCGTGGAGTTTGCTTCTTCCTCTGCCACCCCCTCCCCCAGCTCATGCTCTCTCTCTCTCTCCTTCTCTCTCACTCTCTCTCTCGTGCACACACTCTCTTGCACGTGCAAAAATAAGTACATAAAATCTTTAAAAAACTAATTTAAAAAGAAACAATTTTTATATTTCAAAGCCCTTGATCAAAAAACTTCATTATCTCACTCTAAGGAAATAATACAGGACATCAGGATAGAGCCCATCATGAAAATGCTGACTTTGCAGTCTTGACTGCCCTTCCTTCATTTGTGTTGGAGTTTTGTTTTCCTTTCTAACCCATAGGGAGTATTTTCTCCTGGTCCTGGAATAATGCTCACCTGTACCCCCATTTCTTTCTTTAAGTCTGCAGCTACCTGTGGTAACTGCATGGAAATCAGTGGAAGCTTTAGGGCCATAGGGATGAGGGACTGGTGTCCATACAGGGCTGACTCAAATGTAATTCATGAAAGATTGAAAGGGAGCTTTCAGCCCCTTCTCCCAGTCCCTCCTGCTTTGCCAAGGCAAAACATAAACCAAAATCCAAGGGAGGTGTACAAAGCCATTTGCTACTAGATTTGGTGAGTTTCAAAAGAGCGTTCTATGCATAAATCCTATGTAACCTACATATTCTCGTATCAAACAAGGGAAGGAATCCTATAGACTAGGAAGGGAAAGTGTCTCCATGGGACCTCCCTTTCTCCCTCCTCTGTCTCTCCAGCTCCTCTCTTTCTGTGATCTCCCTGTTTCCATCCCTACCTCCCTGCCCTCTCTTCCCCCATTAACAGGCTACCTCCTCCTCTCTTGCAAACGTACAAATCTTGGGCCTGCTCCAGATGCCAGCAGCTAATGGCTCCTTCTGCTGGGTCTGTCACTGCCCGTTGCTGTTGCACTGGGAGGGATTGGCTCACGCAGTGAGAGTAGGCAGGCGAGAAAGGAAAAAGCTGCTCCTGACAGCTGTTAGCCCAGAGCCCACGGCGAGGCCTGGTGTTCCGTGGAACATAAACGATTTCACACAACACGAACATCAGACAAGGTCACTCGGTGACTGTGATGAAGGGAGACAAAACAAGACCACTTCATAAACATGTCTGAGCACAGATAAAAAACAAGAACACTGGGCAAACCACAAAATGTTTAAACATCTCCTTCATCCAGCTAACAGGAATGATTCCAGCCCCAAAGGTCTGCTCTGTTCCTCCTGCCTCCTCGATAAAAATTAAGATGTTTTGTCATTGGATCTTCACCATTTTCTGATAGCACCAGAGCAAAACCATGTGTCATGGATTCCTCACCCCAAAACGCCAAACATAAGCCCAAAATCCACAACAAGCCCCTCTAATACTCTCTTCCTGAGATGCCCGTGGCACCCCCACAGTGTGGTCTCCTTGCCACCAGTACCAGTAACCAGCCTAGTTGAGGAAAGTTGTCCCAGGTGGCCTTTGGTTGGAACCACTGATGGCCATTCAGGCTCTCCGCTGCTCTGAGGGCTGTGGAAGCCTCTTTACGAGTCACCCAAAGAGCAAGTGTGCCTCGAAGGTGAGCTTACATTTTCTTGAAGACAGACTAGTTTCATGTGAGAAAATAATATTCTTCCTGTTAGTAGAACTTTGATCTTCCCCTCTGTGGATCAACAATCACGGTATCACTGTATTAAGAGATATTTAACTTTTTTTGGCATGTCTGACATTCCAGTAGCCACCACATTGGAGGTGACAGACTCTCCCAGAAACCCAAGAGCATTAATATGTACTTTTGCTAATTTGATTTTAAAAATCTCACCTATTTTCCACTTGTCCCTGGTGGTGGAGAAGGGGTTATCTTCAGGACATCTGACCGCATAACACGTGTATATACTCAAGTCATTCTTATACAGGATTATTTTCAAATGTTGAAGGCTGACCAAAAGCTCAATATAATTTTCACCAATCTAGGGAGTTACCTTCATTCTAATATTGTTTTCATAGTTGTTATTCTAAGCTAGTCATCCCCAAGGCACTGTTAGTATTACTCGAGAAGCACAAATAAAGATTTCCCAGCTGAAACATTTCCTTCCCACTAGGCTGCCACTAGGGTAAGAAAGAAATTAACATTTATTGAGTTTCTTCTAAATGCGAAGCACTCTCATAAAAATTTATCTCATTTAATCCTCACAACATGCTACAAGCTGGGTATTATTATCCAAATTTTGACACTTGAGGAAACTAAAGGCTAATGGTTTTCTCTGCAGGGCAGGGACTCTGTCTTTTATCTGTAATGCCTGTCGGAAAGCTCAGTGGTGAACCCAGTGTAGGTACTCGATAAAAGGTCAGTTGAATAAATGAGCCTTGAAAAGGTTAAGAAAACCCTTTGAGGTCAAAAACTTTCAAAGAAGCAAAGTGAAGACTCAAACCCCATTCTGATTCCAAATTCCTAACGTATATTAAGCACCTAAACGATACCAGGCGCCGAGATTGTGCCGTCTGACCAGGGAATCTACACCACGGTATAAATATAAACATGGTAAGGAAGTGAAATGTTTATAAGCACCTTGCACTTTGATCAGTACCCAGAGCACTGTAGGCATGCAGTCCTATCATTCCCTTTTCCTAACTGAATAGCTCTAACATGAGGTTTTTCTGGAACCAGGGCTCTCTTGGATCATTCAGGTCACAGATGTTCCTGAGATTCCACACTGTAGGACTAACTGTCATCCGCATGTCTTCATGGCTTGAACCTACAGCACAATTTTCTGAGGCTGGATTCTGGACTTCTCATGTGTGCCCACCCCTGTGGCAGGTATTACCATAGGGGGACCAGACAAGAAGCAACGTCTGGTTTATAGTCTGTATGTGCCAGCAGGCCCTGGGCCTGGTCACTCATCTAGAAGGTGAAGGACCTGGAATCTAGCCCCACTTGGGCTGACTTCCATCCCATGTCTTCTGAAGGGTTGAAAAGCAAAACGAAGGTGAAGAGGTAGAGAGTAAAAAGATCAGCCGATAACTGAAGATGAGCCTTACTTCTGTCTGAATCAATGAATCTAAGTGCAGAGTCAGGTGGGAAACAGGGAGAGAAGAAGAGTGAGCCGATGGAGGAGAAAACTTTTCTAACTTTTCACTTCCTGACTCCTTCCCAACATGAAGAAGCACTAACCCACTGAGCTCTTTCAGCCCAGGCTTCGACTCAGCTGGGACAATTCCAAAATCTTTCCACACACAAATACTCCCAGCAGCGCTCCCTGTTCCTCGCACAGTGGGCTGCTCAGGATCCTCTCACTCATCACAGAAGGATGCTACTCAAACCGGAGGGCTTAACATGGATCCCTATTCTAACGGGCCCCGCAGAGCTTATTGAAATCTTTTATGCTTTTGTGGCGCCTGGGTGGCTCAGTTGGTTGGGCGTCTGACTCTTGATTTCAACTCAGGTCATGCTCTCAGGGTCCTGGGATAGAGCCCTGCATAAGGCTCCACGCTCAGCAGGGAGTCTGCTTCTCCCTCTCCCTCTGCCACTGCCCCCACTCTCTCTCTCTCTCCCTCTCTCTCAAATAAGTAAATAAATCTTAAAAAAAATATATTTTATGCTTTTAACTTTGCTTGTACACAACATCATTTTACTCGTGGATAAAAGAGATTTTGCCAATAACAAACCAAATATGTCATCAATAGAGTCAGTAGGTTGTGTCCGCCTGGATAGTCCCCTCTGCCATTGGCTGTGGCATTACCAGATGGTCTCAGCACTTGGAAGTGTCTTCATCCTATCCCAAGAAAGGTCTGCCTCAGCCCTTGGAGCTAAGTTTGCACTCAGTGGACACATGTGATTGTAATCCATAATTTCCAGTAGGAACCGAAGGTCTTTCCCTCTCCTCCCTCTTTCCCTCTGCCTCTACCCTCAATATGTATTTGTTTTACATTTTGAGCCAAATTATTGGCCAAAATTATTCCTCTCATATTATCTCAAATTTAGCGATGTAGAACAAAACAAATTTCTTATCTTATAGTTCTGGAGAAAGAGCCTAAAATTGTTTCTCCCCTAGGTTAGAATCCATGTATGGGCTGGCCTGTGTTCCTTCTGGAAGATCTAGGAGGAAATCTGATTTTTTGACTTCTTCAGCCCTGAGAGGCCACCTACATTCCTTGGCTCATAGTCCCTTCCTCCATCCTCAGTGGAACTAGTTAGTTAGTATCTTTTCTTCCTCTGACCTCTGCTTACATCCTTCCACCTTGTCCACGCCTCTCCTGGGCCATCACTTCCATTTCTTCTCCTGCCCAGTGACACCTGACTGAATGGTTATTTCAAGCAGTCGTAGCAGGATATGCAAAACTGAGTGATGATCAGTATATTTCAGACCACGTCGGCCAGGCTGTAGGTTTTTTTCAGGCCTAAGGCCAATGCCACCCCACTGTGTAATCACAAGCTCTGTGTAGTGACAGGAAGTCGTCTCGGTGGCTTAAAGTCTCTCTTACCAGGCATGGGGGGGGGCGGGAGTTAGCTCTATCCTCCCATAGAGGGTGGATCTAAGGTCCTGAGTGCATGGTCACTGTCTCCAAAGAAAGCTTCCAAGTTCCAAAGAAATGTCCAGCTGCTTCAACTTTAACATTGGCCCACCTAAAGCCAGAGTACATGGAAAAAGTGGCTTTTTTTTCCCAATGCTTTTGCAAGTTTAACATAGGAAAAAATGAGGAGGTTGGCATATAGATGATCTTGATCCTCAGTGGAACCATAAAGAAAAGGAGTTCCATTTTCACATCCTGTCCTATAGAGTCAGCTCGGCTAGAATGCTACACATGTGTTCCCAAATCACCATGTTATGCAAAGTAATGCAATAAAAACCACAGGGGTTATGGGTTTGTGGGCATAACACTTAAAAACTTTCCCAGTGACACATTACAAAAAACATTATATATATATATACATACGCCTAATAAATATTGCAGCACAGTTTCACACTTGTTAAATGGTTAAGAAAGACATAAAAGCCACAATAAATATGACACTTTACCTTGAAAAAGACCTGCAGTCTGCTTGGGGACATAGGCATCAGAAGGACAGCAATTATGAGTTACCATGAAGGGGCGAAAGAAGGGAGGGTAATTGGAAGGGATAGGAAAGGAGAGAAGTCAGGTGGGAGGTTGTCATGCCAAATGTGAATGGGTGTGGCTCCTAACACATGCCGTGAATCGAAGTAGCTGGCAGATGTTTGAGGGGTGTGTGTGTGTGTGCGTGCGTGCATTCCTGGGTGGCTAGATTCAGCTAAATGCCATTTTCTGTGCTCACCTCGTGTTTCTCATGGATGAAATCATGTGTAAGCAAACATGAGATTCCTGTTATGCTCAAATTATACATCAATTGTGCTGGAACAAATTTACATTTTCAAAACAAGCATTATAGCAAAACTGACTGCATTTTTATATGAGTGTTCTGATCAGATCCTCCTTGGGGAGATACGCCAAAGGATAGTAGCTTATCAAGCTATTAAACATAAGTTGTTTTCAGTTGTCTGGCATCTTGGGGTATTACTAAACAGATGGTGAGAACAAGGATTCATTCCCTGATATTATAGGCAAAATCAAGAAGAGATTGTAAAGATGTCTCACAGAGACACAGGAGAAAATGTAGGTAAAGGAAAGTTCCACTGAATTCTTGGTCCAAAAACTTCCAGCTGCATAGTGTATAATTCCAATTATCTAACATTCTGGCAATGGCAAAACTTTGGACCCAGCAAAAAGATCATGGTTGCCGGTGTTTAGGGAGGGAGGGGTGAATAAGCAGAGCACAGAGGATTTTTAAGGCAGTGAAACCATTCTGTATGATGCTACATTAGTGGATACATGTCATTATTTCTTCATTCAAACCCAAAGATTGTATAACACCAAGAGTGAACCCTAATATAAACCATGAACTTTGGGTGATGATAATGTGTCAATGTAGTTCCATCAATTGTAGGAAATGTACCACTCTGGTGGGAGGTGTTGATAATGGGGAAAGTTGTGCATGTGTGAACAGCAAGGAATATATGAGAAATCTCTGTACTTCCCACTCAATTTTGCTGTGAGCCTAAAGTCTATGTTTTTAACCCCCTTCTTTGATAAGAACTTTAACACAGACATTACAGATATGTGTGCAGGACAAGCTCAACTAGTTTTCATTAAAAAGTCCTTAAGACGGGGCACCTGGGTGGCTCAGTCAGATAAGTGTCTGCCTTCAGCTCAGGTCATAATCCCGGAGTCCCGGGATCGAGTCCCACATCGGGCTCCCTGCTCAGCGGGAAGTCTGCTTCTCCCTCTGCCTCTCACCCCGCTTGTGCTTACTCTCGCTCTCTCTCTCTCTCTCTCTCAAATAAATAAATAAATAAATCTTTAAAATTAAATAAATAAATAAAATAAAATAAAGAGTCCTTAAGACTTCCTCGAGATGTTGTTCCTTGCATAGAGGTTTTCCAACCCTCACCGCTCAGTCATGGTGCCCTGAGAAAAGTTGAGAGCATCCAGAGGAGAAGTACAAAATTTGTATTTTTTTTCTCCATTTATTTTTTTAATTAACATGTAATGTATTATTTGTTTCAGGGGTACATCAGTCTTAACACAATTCACAGCACTCACCATAGTACCTACCCTCCCCAATGTCTATCATCCAGCCACCCCATCCCTCCCACCCCCCTCCCCTCCAACAACCCTCAGTTTGTTTCCTGAGATTTAGAGTCTCTTATAGTTTGTCTCCCTCTCTGGTTTTGTCTTGTTTCATTTTTTCCTCTCTTTCCCTATGAGCCTTTGCCTTGTTTCTCAAATTCCACATATCAATGAGATCATATGATAATTGTCTTTCTCTGATTGACTTATCTCACTTAGCATAATACCCTCTAGTTCTATCCACGTCATTGCAAATGGCAAGATTTCATTTTTTTGATGGCTGCATAATATTCCATCGTGTATATATACCACATCTTCTTTATCCATTCATCTGTAGATGGACATCCAGGCTCTTTCCATAGTTTGACTATTGTGGACATTGCTGCTATAAACATTGGGGTGCACGTTCCCCTCCAGATTTCTACATTTGTGTCTTTGGGGTAAATACCCAGTAATGCAATTGCTGGGTCGTAGGGTAGCTCTATTTTCAACCTTTTGAGGAACCTCCATGCTGTTTTCCAGAGTGACTGTACCAGGTTGCCTTCCCACCAAATTTGTATTTCTTACATTGATCAGGCCCAAGCCTCAGTTACGGGAGACTCCTGCACCTGAATCAATTTCTTCTTGAGAATAAAGAAGAAGTGGTGGTTTCTGTACCCTGCAGAGAAGCAAATGAGCACCCCAGTGTGAGTGCACTAAGGGACAGTTAGCAAGCCCAAGTGAAAGTGCATCCGGTGTGTGTTTCTTTTGCCAAAAAAAGGGGCAGGGTGGGAGAAGGAAATATGCAGGGCAGCGCTTCAAGGCAGAGGTCTAATCTGGTTCTAACCCAATAGGGAGAGATACTGGAGTCAAGCTGACGAGAGAGTCCATCTTGGAGGAGAGAGAAATGGTATTTTTAGTGCCATTCATTGACTACCTTCTCTGGCACACATGCTGCTTTCTTCGTGTTTTGCTCATCATCTTAACAACCACAATGCCAACATATTCCCTTACTTTTTTAAAGGAGCCACTTTAGAAATTTTTCCTAGAGAGCACAGGGACTCCCCCTTCTGGTCTCCCACCCTGTCTCCTTCCCTGTCATCATATCCAACATCCCTGGCCTTGTTGCTCTGGGCATGGAACCTGGTTTTGGGGGTTTTTGTTATGTTTTGTTTTTAAAGATTTTATTTATTCATTTGAGAGAGAGAGAGCACAAGCAGGGGTGAGGCAGAGGGAGAGGAAGAAGCAGACTCCCCGCTGAGTAGGGAGCCTGACCTGGGGCCCTATCCCAGGACCTTGAGATCATGACCTGAGTCGAAGGCAGACGCTTAACTGACTGAACCACACAGGCACTCTGGAACCTGTTTTAGCTATTTTTTTCTAAACTTCCAAGCCACCCTGTCATTATTTTAGGTGTAGTTGTCACAAAGATGGATGCATATAAAGGAACCATAATTTTAAAGGATAGAACTTAAAAATAAGAATTCTTTGAACTCTTACCATTATTGTTGCTTTTAAAATTTTGCTTTCGGGCACCTGGGTGGCTCAGTCATTAAGCGTCTGCCTTCAGCTCAGGTCATGATCCCAGAGTCCTGGGATCAAGCCCCGCATTGGGCTCCCTGCTCGGCAGGAAGCCTGCTTCTCCCTCTCCCACTCCCCCTGCTTGTGTTCCCTCTCTCGCTGCCTCTCTCTCTATCAAATAAATAAATAAAATCTTTAAAAAAGAAAAGAAAAAAAATAAAATTTTACTTTCAAGTTTCTTAAATCCTGCTTAAACTTCATGATCTTACTATTAATTCAGCTCCACAATTCCTTATCCACAATTTCAAAATTCAAAGCTAAAAGTGTTTTCCTAAGTTTGGTGCAAACTTACATGAAGGCCGTATCTGCCCCACACTGCCAGGAAGATATTTTTAGTCTTCACTTATCTCACTTAGTATGAATAATCTTACATTACATGACAGAAATATTAATTGATTTGCTTAGGGAGTACTGTCTCAGACTTCACTGGTGTGTTCCACAACACAGAGTATGTGTAAGTTATTACTTCTCTTTCTTTTTTTTTTTTTTAAAGATTTTATTTATTTATTTGACAGAGAGACACAGCGAGAGAAGGAACACAAGCAGGGGGAGTAGGAGAGGGAGAAGCAGGCTTCCCACAGAGCAGGGAGCCCGATGCAGGGCTCGATCCCAGGACCCCGGGATCATGACCTGAGCCGAAGGCAGATGCTTAACGACTGAGCCACCCAGGCACACCATTACTTTTCTATAAAGCAAAAATCTTGACTTCCAAGACATATTTAGCCCAAAGGTGATAAGGAATTGAAAACCTGTATGATTTTCAAAATATTCCTGTAGCCAGGAAGCATAAAGTCAAGTTTCAGTGTAGCCGCTGAAGAAACTGCTGGTTGTCTCAGACGTGTTCTCTCTGAGCACCTGGCTATGCAGAACTTACACCATCCCTTGCAGACACGCGTGACCACACGCCTAGGGGATTCGGAGATGAAGGATACGTGAAGCTGCTGTGTCTCATGATTCAAAGTACATCTCTTGCTCTGGACTTCAACTTTTCCATACACCCAGGCTCCCATTCACTTGAAGTGGTCGGAAGCCATGGGCTGGGGGTGGCAGAGACCACTCAGCTAGCCTCAATCTCTGCGTGACTCTCTAGGGCGGAGGCCACTTGCTTACTAAGTGTTGCATGAGAGAAAGGTAAAATTCTCTGCTATTTAACCTATTTTGAGGGTGTCTTTGTTACAGCACTTGGCCTTTTCTTGGAACTGCTACAAGAGCTTAAGCTCAGATCACCAACTCCAAATTAGCATGTGTTGACTTAACGAGGCTTTTCATTACTTTAAAAAGAAAATTTGTCCACAAACTTTTGAGTAGGTTTCTTAATTTAAATAAGATGGCCTTTCAGCTCATCGATTTTTTTCCCCCTTTCTCTCATTGAATCTTAATTAGCATGCAAAACAATTAGCTGGTCAGCCTTGACCCAAATAGACAAAATTGTTTTCCTTTCCTTTGATTCCACTCATTTAATAGTAAGTTTCTTAACTACCAACTTTTCGCAAACAGTTTTTGTTATTTGGGGGTTTTGCTTGTTTATTTCCTCTCAGGTAAAGTACAGAGTTCCCAGTCCTCAAAGCTGTCGCTGTGTAGATCTCAATAGAAGGAAAAGGCAAAAATAATCTTGAATCTCTTCTTTAAAAGAACTTTTTAAAGGATAATAAAATAATGAACATGTACAAAATCCATTCTTATAAATCCTGGGGATTATTTTGTCTCTTGATTGACTTCTTGTGATTCCCTATCAGTTCCTAATCAGGTTGGTCTTGATCCACCACCTGTTACTAATATTCTAAAGGCAAACATACTACCCAAGATGTTGACACTCTATCCAGTTATACAAGATTGTCAGGAACACACTGATGGACATCCCCATCTGCCAATCAGCAAATCCTCAGTTCTAGTGAGAAAACTATTAGTTGTTTCAGGATCCAGAGTACTGATAATTGGTTTGAAATATTGTTGGTACCTTCTGGTTACTTATGTTTACCAAAAACATAAGATTTTACTAGTATGATCCTCAGTTTTATGACTAAATTTTGTTGTCATTTAAAGATCTTACATTTTGGGACACCTGGGTGGCTCAGTCGGTTAAGCGTCTGCTTTCAGCTCAGGTCATGATCCTGGGGTCCTGGGATCGAGCCCCACATCGGGCCCCCCGCTCAGTGGAGAGTCCACTTCTTCCTCTCGCTCTGCTTGCTGCTCCCCCTGCTTGTGCTCTCTTCGTCAAATAAATAAATAAAATCTTTAACAATTAAAAAAATAAAGATCTGGGGCACCTGGGTGGCTCAGTCGTTAAGCGTCTGCCTTTGGCTCAGGTCATGATCCCAGGGTCCTGGGATCGAGCCCCACATCGGGCTCCCTGCTCTGCAGGAAGCCTGCTTCTCCCTCTCCCACTCCCCCTGCTTGTGTTCCCTCTTTCGCTGTGTCTCTCTGTCAAATAAATAAATAAAATCTTTAAAAAATAAATAAATAAATAAATAAATAAATAAAGATCTTACATTTTGTGCCCCAAAAAAGTAAAAAAAAAAAAAAAATCACCTGTGTTGGTTAACCAAATAGAGAATGGAGAAGGAGAGGAAGGAAATTCAAACTTGGGAAGGAAAAAAAAATGAGTCAATTATAACATGTTAGTTGTTCCCACTTGTAATTTTTTTCTCTTAGAAATTATTTACAAATGGATTATATACCCTAAAATAGTACTGTCGTCCAGTATTCCAGTGACCACTGCCTTGATTCCAATGCTGTTTCAACAGATCCTTATTTGACATTCTTCCACCTTCCTGGTCTGCTGCTTCTTTAAGCTAAGGGCAGAATTTCTTCTAAAGCTCAACACTTGACCCTATGTCCTTGATCCTCGGTCTTTACTAGCATTAAGTGATGCTGTCTTACAATTTCAGGTGTAAATTAGGTATATGACAATAGTTATTACATATATGATGATCACTGTAAAAATCCTTCCTCAAACCTCAACCTAGCAGCAAAACTGATTTTTATCCCTAAAAATCAAAGGATTCACTGTTCTTTTCATACTCATGTATCACATGCTCCTCTGAAATCCAATGCTCAGTTAAACAAATTGGTTCCTTGGGGCACCTGCATGGCTCAGTCAGTTAAGTGTCTGCCTTGGCTCAGGTCATGATCTCAGGATTCTGGGATCGAGCCCCACGTTGGGCTCCCTGCTCAGTGGGGAGTCTGCTTCTCCCTCTGCCCCTCACCCCCCCACATACACACTCATGCTCTCTCTCTCTCAAATAAAATAAAATCTTAAAAAAAATGGCTCCTTTACCTAGCTAATTTCTACTGAAGAATAATACAATCCAGTGGTTAAAAAATGGGCTCTGGAGTTAGTAGACCTGGTTCGATATCTAGTTCTTCCACTTGACAGATGAGTAGCATTGGCAACTTCTTTAACCTCTTATAGGCAGGTGGAGATACTATGCATGGTAGTTGGCCTGTAATAGGTGTTTAATAAATGTGAGAAATTATTTTCACCTGGGATACATTAGCCAAGAGAATATCTTATTAGAGATAAAATACATATGCACAGAAAATATCTCCAGCTGTTCTTTTTGTCTTGACATCATAAATACACTAAAAAAGTTTCAAAGCAATGGCTCCGGGTATCTGAGTGAGCTTGTTTACCTCAGCCCTAAGCTGTGATGATTAACCATGGGGATAGAAAGCCAGGGTACAGTACCCAGAGGGCCAAGCTTCCAGGGAAAGGATAAGGATCTGAACCCAAACACAAAACCAAGATATTGTCCATAAGGTGAAAGGTAAAGATGAGAAGAAGTATATAAAATGGAATCTGATTTCCAACAGCATAATGCTAAGGCCCTACTAAGCAGATCATGTGTCTTCCACAGCTTACCCTTTTTATTTTATTTTTAATTTATTTTTATTTATTTATTTATTTATTTATTTTTTGGTGGGCAGCGAAGCGAGGTTTATTGAGTGATACCAAAGTCATAATACAAAGCTCCCAAGGAGGGAGGGGACCCGAGGGGGTTGCCCCAGCTTGCTCTTTTTAAAGACTTACTCTTAGCCTCTTCCCTGTAGAAGATAATGAGAAAAAATAATCAAATTATTTGTCCGACTCCTGAAGAGTTAATAAGTATAGCTTTGTACATTCAGTATGTGAAGGATTTTTTTTTTTTTCCTGCAACTAAAATAATGGTTAAAAATTGCAGACTTGGAGCTAGACCACCTGAGAAAAAGGAAGGCAAATTTCATGAATTGCCTTGTAATGGATTAGTGTTTAAAAAAAGATTCCAGAGATTTTCAAGAGCAGCAAAGAGAGGTAGCAAGAATTTGGAAATAGAGGGACAATTGAGAAAAGATTGGTCTATGATGATAAATGACTTGAGGAAAGTCAAAAATGCATTTAAGGAAAAAATAATTCCCATCCCACTGAAGAATTTGTAGATGAGAAGCCTGGAAGCCAGGTCAGCTTTGGAAGATTTTAGAGGCCAAAAAGCCAGAAAAGGTGCACTACCTCAATCTTTGGAGTTACTTTTGTTAAAAGCCAATATCCTAAGCTTTAGTTCCTAAGGGCAACAACTTAGACTTGACTGATGATAATTTTCCTACTGAAGAAAACAATCTTACTTTGATGGTCTTGGTGGGTCTCAAGATTTCTATCTGCTGTAGCAACATGTCCAAAACTGATTTTTTCTCCTCAACTCTTTTGTGTTAATATGGGTGCTTCAAGAAACAGACACCAAAGGGAATTAAATGTGAAGGGATTTTATGAAGGCAAATGCTGATGAGGTCAATAGTGTGCAGATAATTGTTCAACAACTAGGTCTCTACCGGGAGAAGACTTGATTTGTAATATGTGTACCTTGCTTGCTGTAATTACTCCCACTGTAGCCCATTTCAAGCTATCAACATGGTGTCCCTGAGCCCCAAGTTGAGAAGAGATGCCCACAATCCTCTTGAGCTGGTCCCAGCCCAGTGGGATCCAGCACATCCTTTTGTAAGTGAAACAGGGAGAGAACATGCTAAGACTGCACCCCAAAGTGAAGGAGGGGAGGAAAAAAGGTTGGATGGGAGTTTGGATGATTGCTTTGGCCAGCCAGTCGGCCATCAGAGAAATTCTGTATGTCCCAGAAATGGGTCTGCATTAGTATCCCTTCTGCTCTGGGCCATACTCAAGAGAAGACTGCAGGAAGCATGGCTCGTGCACAGATATGATGGATTTCAAAACTCAGCAGCTGGGACCTTGGTCAATTACACTCCCCGTAATTAGAGTTCTGCCATACCTTTCTTTCTCCCACTGAAACTTGTTTCCATTTGAATGTTCTTACCTCATAAAGGCTAACCATGGGAACAATGAATTTGATAAAGTTGACCAAAAGCATATAAGGAAGAACAAGTCAATCCATCAATTTAAAAAAGAGCCGGGGTGCCTGGGTGGCTCAGTCGTTAAGCGTCTGCCTTGGGCTCAGGTCCTGATCTCAGGGTCCTGGGATCAAGCCCCGCATCAGGCTCCCTGCTTGGCGGGAAGCCTGCTTCCCCCTCTCCCACTCCCTCTGCTTATCTTCCCTTCTCTCGCTGTGTCTCTCTCTGTCAAATAAATAAATAAAATCTTAAAAAAAAAAAAAATTTTTAAGTTGATGTCCAAAATAAGATGAAAATTCATAAATGGAAGTCAATCAAAGTAAAAAGTGGTAAGTAAGCTAAATGCTGAATAAAATAAGACAAATATAACATCCAGGGAAAGAACATTTTGTGGAAGACTCACATTGAAATAAAGTAACATACACATGAGCACTTTAGAATAACAAGCCCTCATTTAAATTTCTATGAGCAAAAAAATCATGTGCTAGATATGATTTTAAAATAATGATTCTACTATGTGGACATGTCAAATACTACTTTCATTTAGTTAAAGGAATGCACCCACACGGATTTTTTTTTTTTATTATTAGATAATAGAGAGCTTTAAAATGGAAGTCCAACAGAACCCTGTTCTTCCCCTCTCCTATTCTGGTCCTGGTCTCCAGTGTTGCAGCGTTGGACATTTTGATGTTTCTCCCAGATCCCCCAGCAAAGAAGGCCTTGCTGTCCTTGTTGCCCCTTCAAGAAATGCCTCAGTGGCAGAGAGCCACCTCGCTCAAGGGCACTCATATGCGGTGACACATCACATCGACGGTGCATCAATAAAGCCTGGGCCAACTCGATCCAGCTCTTGACGACTCTAGTCTAAAAGGCCATTTTAGCTCCAGTGCTCCTCCAGTGTTTGTCCATGGCAGTCTGTCACTGAGCTTGCATCTCAGCTAGACTTCTCCCTCTGCATATTCCTGCTTCCTTCCCCTCCACTGAAAAGGCCTTGGTCAAACTCAGAGAAGCAGAGAGCAGAATGCTGGTTGCATGAGCTGGGAGAGGGAGAAATGGGGAGTTGCTCATCAGCAAGTATAAAGCTTCAGTTATACAAGATGGTTAAGTTCTAGAGGTCTGCTGTGCAACATCATGCCTATGCTTAACAACCTTGTATTGTACACTTAAATGTGTGTAAGACACAGATCTCGTGTTGTGTTCTTACCATAATAAAAATAAAAGGAAAAGAGGAAAGAAAGAAAAGAACAGGGAAATGGGGCTATTTTACAAGATACTTCATGAAAACATGTAATTTAACCACTTGGAAAATATAAATCAGGTTTCAAGGAAAGAAGGAAGGAAGGAAGGAGGGAAGGAGGGAGGGAGGGAGGGAGAGAAGGAAGAAGGAAGAATCTTGAACTCCAGAGCATTCCCTTAAAAAAATGAAGAACATGCATGCTAAACTCCTACTCGGCATCTGCTCCTGCAGACTGGGACCCAACCTGCAATAAGAAGCAGCCACTTTTTTGAAAGCTTTTACTGAAGTACAATTTACATACAGAAATTGGACATATAAATTTCCAGCTCAATATGTTTTCACAAACTGAACACAAGATGTAATCAGATAAGCAGAGAACATTTCCAGCACCTCAAAAGAGACAACACATGTCACAGTTACTCTTTAAAATGTCTAATAAAATTTTAACTGCATGTAACAGTTTTTTAGATGGATGCAAAGAGAAGAAAGAAAGAAAGGAGAAACCTTACATTATTTCCTAAGATAGTGTCCAGAGCTCAAACGAACGAAAAAGAGATTTAGACTTTAAATGCAAAGCTTAGAGTATTATATGTAGTATAATATTGTTCTCAATATTTATGTGGCTTAAAACTGACCGGTGAGTAATGCTCATTAATAGAAAAGGGCTAGTTATAAAATAAATAGGATGTATGTAAAAGCAGCATGAGTCCCTCCCGATGAGCCTCGAGCGTGTCTCTGACTTCCTCGGGGAAGCAGGTGTGTGGTGGGGCACTATCACCAAGCAGCCGTCTGGCCCCGCTCTGTGCCTTCTGCAGCTCTTCTTGCTCATCTTTCTCTCATCACCTCTCCAGCTGCAGAAACAGAGTCCAAGAAAACCCTGGGGAGATTCTCTTCTCAAAGCAGGTTTACAGAGCCCATTCTTCATTTACCAGAAACTGGAGACTTGGAAGACAAGGAGAATCGAGCAAAGGCAGAGTGGCAACTTGAAGGGGAGGGTACGATTTGAGGCATCAAGAAGGGGTGCAGAGAAGAGACTCTGAAGAGAAACTAAGCTCCCTCTGGGACTTTCCCTTTACCACACTCCCCTCACCACATATCAGACACACACACACACACACACACACACCCCCCACAGAACTACATTCCGTACACACCACATACCACAGACACAAACATAGCACACTACGCACACAGCACACACACCATACACACATACCACATGCCACAGACACATATCACACAACACATAACACCACACACACCAAATATCACAGACGTACACACCACACACACACAACACATACACACCACATATCACATGCCATACACACACACCACACACATACATACCCACCCATACACACACGCACCTAACGTGCCACATACAACCACACACACACACACGCACACCACACATAACACATCCTGCTCACATTCCGCACCCAGTGGGCAATCTGCCTCTCCTGAGCACCCTGGACATTTGTTTCTCATCTGGATGGTGAGCAGATGACCCAGACGCTCTGTGAAGAGAGGCTGTCCCTCACCAAAATGAAATCAAACAGTGGCGGAGGAAGAATTTCCCTTTGAACCAAGAACTTGTGGATCCACCATCACTATGAAAAACACAACCCAGAAAGAAAATAACAGCTCTGAATATTGCCACTTATAATTCAGAAGAGTTTACTATTTGAATCATGAACTGGAGGAATCAATGCGTTAAATAGAAGGCAATATTTGAAATGCTCAAGAATTTTTAGGAAAACATCCTAAGGGATGAGGAGTAAGAACTAAAATTAGGAATTCCACAGGACCAGCAATAGGCTTTGAGGTAGAGCTTCCATCAAGAACAGAAATCGGGCGCCTGGGTGGCTCAGTTGGTTAAGCAACTGCCTTCGGCTCAGGTCATGATCCTGGAGTCCCTGGATCGAGTCCCGCATCGGGCTCCCTGCTCAGCGAGGAGCCTGCTTCTCCCTCTGACCCTCCCCCCTCTCATGTACTCTCTCTCATTCTCGCTCTCTCAAATAAATAAATAAATCTTTAAAAAAAAAAAAAAGAACAGAAACCAAGACCTCAAGGGCAGGAATGCAAGTAGGAGAAGGCAATATTTGGAACTCAGATATAGTAAGTTCATGGTCAGAACAGTAGGAAATAGAGCCACGGAAAGCAGTATTCAAAAATGCAAACAGAGTCCGGCTAATGTAGATGCCAAAGCTCAGAGAGGACTTATTAACAATTTACATCTATTTCATAGTTATACTTTAAATTAGGCAGTGTTCTGAATATAAGTGTTATGCCATTTGCTGCAACAGTCCCATGAGGCAGATAGGCTGTCGACCCCATGTCGCTGATGAAGGCAGCGAGGCCCGGGGAGAGTATGCACCTCGCCCAGGGCTCTACAGTTAGGAAGTGGTGAACCTAGGTCTGGCTTCACTGCCTTTGCCCGTTGTCTCCGATCCAGCCAACCCAGAGACAGACACACCATGAAAATAGGTAAACTGTAGCCTCAGGCCCCTTATTGTCTGAGACCCTTTAAGACCCTGGACCTAATGTTAGACTTGGTAACTTTTAATCATTTTATCTTAAAAATGACTCCCCTCATTTGTATAAGCTTCAAGCCTTGCAAAAGTTGGTTCCTTCCTGCCAGGTATCAATAAGAAAGCTGTTAATAGGACATCCCAGGTGAGTCGTAAATCATGTTCCCGTTATTTATAGAGTCCTGCGGTGGGGGAGGGGCAATGTTTTCCAAACTTCTCCATGTTGTATCACACATCTAACATGTTTTTATAAGGCCTATATGTTTATAACTGTTTTTATAAGTTTTTTTTTTTTTTTTTTTTAACACATCTAACATGTTTTAAAAGGAGGAAGACATTCGCAGCTGGTGGTGACCATTCCAAGCCCCACCCAAAGGCTGATGGTCTCAGGTTCTCAGGACACCTCTAATCTACTGGAGCACCATTGAGTGAGGTGAGTGAGGAAGGCTGCGTCCCCCGTTCCTCTGGGTGCAGCGCTTTAAGGGCTAGCAGAACTAATGATTAGCAAAGTTCTTACCAGGTCCTCAGAGCCCAGAGCAAAGGGTGTGAGATTGCCAAGGAATGAAAATGAGATTACTACCGTAAAGTAGTTTTTATTTTTATTTATTTCCCATTTATTATATTAATTTGCTTTTAAGTTTTTAAGTCCACAGTTAGTTAACATACAGTATGATATTAGTTTCAGGTGTACAATATAGGGATTCACCACTTCCATACAACACCCGGTGCTCATCATGACAAGTGCGCTCCTTAATCCCCATCACCTATTTCACCCATCCCCCCACCCACCTCCCCTCTGGTCACCATTGGCTTGTTCCCTGTAGTTAAGAGACTGTTTCTTGATTTGCCTCTCTCTTTTTTCCTCTTTGCTCATTTTTCTTAAATTCCACATATGAGGTTTTGAAATCATATGGTATTTGTCTTCCTCTGACTGACTCATTTTGCTTAGCATTATACTCTCCAGCTCCATTCATGTTGTTGCAAATGGTAAGATCTCACTCTTTTTTATGGCTGAATAATATTTCAGTGTGTGTGTGTGTGTGTGTGTGTGTGTGTGTGTACCACTTCTTCTTTATCCATCATTAACCGGTGGGCATTTGGGCTGCTTCCATAATTCGGCTATTGTAGATAATACTGCTATAAACATAGGGGTGCATGTATCCCTTTGAATTAGTGTTCTTGTATTCTTTGGGCAAATACCTAGTAGTGTGATTGCTGGATGGTAGAGTAGTTTTATTTTTATAATTTTAATATTAATTTACTTCAAAATTGGGTAATATATGCTCACAAGTGTGAAGGTCAAAAGGACTTTCATAAAAGATAAGAAAACAATGCATAGATGTTTTCTTTTCCTTCAATTGAATTTTATGTTAACACTTTCCCCCCTAAAATAGGACACCTGTTTGGAAATATTTTGATGATTTTGGTGCCAATGTTTTCCATATTCCACACAAGGTTTCTGTGGCTCTTCTCTCCTCTTTCTAATAAATTGCAAAATGGTAAGGGTCAGGAAGGGGGGGGGACTAAAAAAAATTCATCATGCACCGTGGATTAATTGCTTTTCTGTGTTTTCCCATAATCATCACAACACATACCTATTTTCCACATTTTTGAGAAGAGAAAAAAAAGGCTCAGAGAGTTAAAAGAATCTGTCAAAGTGGAAACAGTTACCTTGAGGTGAAGTTAAGCGTTCCAGCTAAGGCCTATTTATTTCAAAACCCTAGCACGACTGCCCAATTCCTCCCAGGATGGTTTTTTTTGAAATAAATGCAGTGCTTCTGGCAAAACCATAGGGCAAGGGGAAACACGTTCTCTCACTTTTCTCAAAACTGTGTGTCTGCATCTTCAGTGTGGAAATGCCAGTGAGTAAAAGCTTTCGGACTACCTGCAGTGCACATAAAACTTTTGTAGGGGAACATATAACCTGCAAACATGACTGCAGGAGACATATTGGTGAGTAATTAGAGATACACCCAGAGGTTTATGTACATGCACATTCATCACAGTGTCATTTATAATAGCTACCAATGGAGAACAATCTAAATGTCCTGCAGTAGGGGAATGATTAAATAAATTAGGGACACTTATATAATGAAATATTACTGCCATTAAAAATCATATTTTCCAAGACAATTACATTTAATGCACAATCCTATATTATTCCTGGATACTGGAAGATTTAAAAAAAAAAGCCATAAAGAACATTATAAGGCTAATTGGGAAATTTTTAATATGGATAATTTACCAAATAATATCACTTGTTGAATGTTGAATGTAAAAATAAATGTAATTTAACAAAATGGGTTAATTCTTAGAAAATACATGCTTATATATTTAGGGATAAAAAGTCATATTTTGAAGAAATAGAAGCTCAAAATATAAAATTAAGATATTAATTTTCATGTTGCTTAAAATACATATGCATAGAAAAAGACTAGAAAGACACACACCATAATATAAGCATTGGTAATCTCTGTGTAGTGAGATCATATGCAATTTTTAATATTATATCCCTGTACATCTTATCATTCTTGAATTTTCCTACTGGGACCTACTATTAATCTGTTCCCACACCTTTAAGTTATATGCACAAGGAGAAATTCAAGAATAGAGAAAGGTTGATTGGGCACATTGCTCAGTTATATCACTAAGAGGGCCTTGTAAAGTAATCCAAAGTAATATGAGGTGCCGAAGTAAGTACTGGAAGCATAACAGGTCAAAGTTACATTGTTGGGGGAAGAGGTAATTAGGGCAGGAGGGTAGATAAGTCCTCATTTGAAGAGTTAATGGAGTTTTATTGGTTAATTAGATTTCAGGGCGAAAGAGGTATAATATTTTACTTTATTTTTGTTATTTTATTTTTATTACTATTTTTATCTAGGCTCCATACCCAGTGTGGATCCCAACGTGGGGACTGAACTCAGGACCCTGAGATCAAGAGTCAGTCACTCAACTGACTAAGCCACCCACGTACCCCATAATATTTTATTTTAAAGTACTCTAGAACAAGCAAAGACAATTTTTTTAAAAATGAAAAAAATCAAATTGCAATCCTGTGTGGGAGATCACTCTTGACGTCCTCTGCCCTCAGGAGTCAACATACCCCCTCTCCTCTGGCCAATAGGTAGAGAGGGGAATGGCCAGGATTCTGGATTCCATGTTGTAATGGGTACTACAAGAGGCTGTGACTTGCTATGTCCTGGGGAAATCTTCCACTAAGGAAGGGGTAGAAGACAGATTTGGGAAGGAGACAAGGCATTAAGAGGAGGGAAAGGGGATAGCTTGAGTAATGGTGGCAGGTCCCATGTGGGACACCATTCGTATTTGAGAAAATGTCTTTGTCAAGTGTTCAAAGGCAGAGGCAGAGAGACCAGGCCCTGGAACAATGCAAGGGGTGAGTTTGCCAAGCAAGGGAGTGCACCTCTCAATTGCTGATTCCAGCTACTCTCCCTCCCATCCCCACCACCACATCTGCTTGACTTAGGGTTTATGTCAGGGAGCCTTGGGTGAAAATTTTCTTGCAACTTTTCCGTGGTGGTTTACGCAAACTCAGCAGGGTAAAAATAGTATAGATTCAATCTTCTCCACACACCTGATCGGAGGCAGGCCCATACAGACAATGATCCGCATGGGATGACTTTGCCAGAGGAAAAAAATTGGCTGGTTTCCTCGATAATACCAACCCCTTTAGGACAAAGGGGAAAAAAAGAAGCTATCACCTCAGTTACACCACAATTTAATATAATGCACATTAAGTTAAAATGTATGACCTGTCTATTCATTTATTAAAATTTTAAAAAATCAATGTGGGTTTTTTTGCAATTGAGAAAGACACAGTCCAAATATATTTGGTGTTTGCTGTTCATGATTTGTTTCTTAGCTTTTTGAGGTGATAAATCAAGAATCAAATTTAATAAATTAAAAAAAATGGGGAACAGCTACAAATTGTTCCAAGAGAGTGTGATTGGTTCCCCTCTGCAGTTCTCTGATTCTAAGTATATGTGATTTCAGGGTGAAAATGCAAACAGTGAATACAGAGAACAGAAGAGGCCATGATTTGGGACCCAAAGTCTAGTTCAGATCTGCTCCCCTGCCTATGAGAGCACAAGATGAAGATGCATAAGTCTGAAAGAGAAAGCAGATCTAGGTTAATGAGAAGGGTGAACACCAACCCTAAAATAAAGCCAGTTAGCTATCCTCCCTCGTTTACTTACCTCCCTCCCTGTGATTTTCTATGCTTATTAACAGATTCAATTATCAATCTTCCCCCGGCTTAGTCTCTCATTTAAAGACCTAAATCTGTGATAACATTTTTCTTAATAATCTTGGAGTTGTGACTCCTATCAGTTTTCTTGTCTGAGACTGAAAACATGGACAGTGACTTCTGTGAGTGGGAAGAGACAGTAAGGGGTACCCTCTGTGATGGGTGCCCTTCTGCAATGTGAGCAAGAAGGAAGAATTAAAACAAACAAACAAACCTGCGGAGGAAAAAAACAAAACAAAACAAAAACAAAAACAAAACCCTGCAGGCACGGAGCACTAAGAATGGGGAGCATAAGTGCAGACCTCCAGCAGAAGGTTATCTGAGACCAGCCAAAAGAAGGTCGGCCTACAAAACTTCTTCACAAACCCTAGCACCTTGGGATGGAGAGTAGATTTGATTTCACCTTCCAGTGATTAAAAGCCTTCTGCTCTTAGCAAGTAGCAAAAGCACAGAAAATAACCTATAAAAAATTCAGTGAAGTCATTTGGCACCCACAGCCTTGATACATTTATTGAAAAGAGACTTTGCTCTGTGATCTTTGAACATATTCACAGAAGGTTCCAGCCTCTTGTGGGTATGGTAACATGAATGATATGATGATATCCACACCTATATTTGCAGCATTCTGAACACGTAAGCCTTCCTGAGTACAGATACTCCAGACCCCATGGGATGGGAAGAAAAGCAACTTTTCAGTGGAGGCTGAGTCATGAGTCCTCACCAACCCTGAAAAGAGACCCATGCATCTCCCCGCCCCCAAACTAGCCCCAGCCCCAGCCCCAGAGGAGTTAGGATTGCCCCAGTATGCAAAGCTCTGCACATAGAACAAAGACACATTCAAATAGCAGAGTTCTTCTTTAGAGTCAAATAAATAAATACACTCAAAAACAAGACATATATTTATAAAACTGGCCTATGACAGTGGGGTCGGGGATAATAAGGGTGCATTCTATCTCTACAGTTTTAGTGACCAGTACATATGTGGGGCAGTCTAAATAATGAATTTGATTAAAGACAGGATATGATCAGCCTTCTATGGTGTTGAAAGTTGGTTGTCCAATTTGGCTGTTGATTGTGGCTCAAGTTAATGGAAACTCTTTGGTGGGGGGGGAGTGGCTTTCCTTTCAGATCACCCGATGTTAATAGTGTCAATGCATTAATCATAATCTTCTGTTGGTCTTAGACCTCATCCTTAGTGAAGGCTCGGGGGCATCTTCCTCAGACAAAACTGTTCAGTGAGCAGATGGTAAGTGGGCCTGTGTTTGTCCCTTCATTTGGGAGGCAAGGGGAGAAGATAGGCCTGAGAGCCTCTTGGAAAGAGGCTGGAGGGAAGCTGTAGATGAGGGACTCATCTGTCACGTTGTAGAATGCTATATGTCCAGACTCATAGTCTAAGAAAACACCAACCTTATGCACAGGCTCTCTGACATGTTGACCTTTCAAAGGTGATGAGACCCAAAGACTATAATCATCTCCAATTTTTAAGCCTATGAGTGAGAAGAGGTCCCCCGGTGGCTTTGGGAGATTGCCTTTTCTGCTCACTGAGTCCTTGCAAATGCCCACCTCCCACTCAGTCTTGTTGCCCACCTCCACCTCCCAGTAATGTCTCCCACAGGTGAAGATCTGAGCGCCGAGCACAGTTGCAGACTGGTCAAATCGCTCTGGGTTGTCAGGTAAGTGCTGTCGGATTCCTCCGTGTCTCACGCTCTTCAGATCCTCAGACAAGACAAGATAAGCATTGGCTGTAGCTGGATCCAGAGTTATGTCTGCTGCAAGAGGAGAAAAGAATGAAACCTCCCTTACATTCCTGAAAACCCTCTTATATATGTGGAATTTAAATTAAATTCTTAGTTTCCAATCCTATTTTTAAAAATATAATTTAGGTGAGTGTGGTGAGGATTTTTGTTTTGCTCAGAACAGAATCTCTGAGCCCTTCTTGCACTATTTCACCAACACCAGGAGTAAATTTCTAAAAAGACGCAGGTGTGAGTCATGGGGATGGTGACATTTAGCCTGCCTGAGAGGGGGGAGAGGAATCTGTGATACAATGGAATGTAAGTTGTTCTGTTTACAGCATAAGTTTAAAACTCAGAGCTATTTATCCACACAGGGTGCACTCTGTCATTTGTATTCACTTGAGCCAAGGTGGGTTGTGGTTCCTCAGCTGGAGTTCTTCTGAGCGGAGGTCACAGAGGAGGCCTCCAACCCTCACTGACCCCCAAGATAAGACTAAGTGCCCCTACCACACAATTTCATACTTTTATTTATAGATCAAATCCTAATCATCAGTCATTATTTGAGATGAATGTCTGTCTCTTCAATTCCACTGAAAGTTCTATAAAAGCAAAGGCAAGCCTGTGTTATTCATCACTGTAAGAAAGCCTAGAACTGAAAAAACATGGTGCGGGGCACATAGTAGACACTTATCAAATATCTACTGAATCCAAAGCTCATTAGACCTTCCTGTGAAGGTCAAATTGTCAACAAGGTAAAAGTTGAAAACTAAGGCTAACCTGTCTTGGTCTCAGCCAGCCTAAAGACCTAGAGCATTCTAAAAGGATAGTTTGAGGGGCACCTGGGTGGCAGAGTCAGTTAAGCATCTGACTCTTGGTTTAGGCTCAGGTCATGATCTCAGCATCTTGAAGATCAAACCCCTCATCTGGCTTTGCACTGGGCGTGGAGCCAGCTTGAGATTCTCTCCCTCTCCCTCTACCCCTCCCCCCTCCACTTCTCTGTCTCTCTCTCTCTCAAATAAATAAACAAATCTTTAAAATTTTTTTTTAAAGATTTTGTTTTTAAGATTTTATTCATTTATTTGACAGAGAGATACAGCGAGAGAGGGAACACAAACAGGGGGAGTGGGAGAGGGAGAAGCAGGCTTCCCGCTGAGCAGGGAGCCCGATGTGGGGCTCGATCCCAGGACCCTGGCATCATGAGCCGAAGGCAGACTCTTAACGACTGAGCCACCCAGGTGCCACAATCTTTAAAATTTTTTTTTAAAAATAAAAGGATAGTTTGAATTTTGCCTCATTAGGACTAAAAAGTTTAAGTAGCTTTATGCTGACAAGAACAGAGGTAGAAAGGCAGAAACCCCTGAGGAGGTGTGTGTGTATAAGCAAGGGGAAGAAATGGACAAAACAGAACCATAAAAACAAACAAAGGAAGTGCCAGGACTCCTTAGACAGAAAACAAAGGCAGATGAGCCATCAATCGAGTCTGCTTCTGTCTGCTCCAGAGTAGAGAGGGTCTGTGGCCCCAGCCCTCCCTGATGTTTCGTGCTGACTCAGGGTGCCTTTGCTGAGAGCCTTGGCACCCAGATAGTGAATAGTCTCTGTCACAGGAAACTGCCTAAGAACTCAGTTTTGCATTCCTTAGTATACCCCAAAGTTAACTCCACAGATCCCTGGAGGTTTGACACATCAGGCTGACTTACTGCTGAATTTTTTTAGCATCTCCCTCATTCCAGTGATGCGGCAGAGAGTCAGTTCCGTGGTGGTGGCCTCGGGACACTGAAGCAAGAGTGGCTCAGTCCTGCAAGAGGGCAGAGACCATCACTCTGTGTCCCCTGCACAGACTGCCTGACCTGCCCCAACATGCTCGTTTGGCCCCAACAGCTGGACACCCTCATCCCCACTCTCACAACCTGATCTCCACAGTAGTGCAGCCCTGTAACTTACACCCCTGTATCAGCCCGACACAGAATGCACACCTACCTTTCCAGTGTGCCTTTCACATCCTGAGGGTATAAAGGAAAGAGGGTTAGTATCAGTGCACTTCAATCTCTAGCAAAGCCAGAATCCAGAGACAGAATCTAATCCTTGGAAATCTCACAGAATCCACTTTCTGTGGCTCTAGAACGCCTTGCGTGGGCGAGCATGTGCTGGAAAAACATCCCTAGCATCCTCTGGGGGCGAGGCGGGGGTGGGGGGGCTCTCCTATGAATAGGAGAGGGTTCTCACAATGACTAGGCTAAACCTGTGCGCAGGGGAAGTGGGTTGCTGGAAAATCACTAAGCCAAAGAATAGCATTCTGTGGAGCCCGTCGAGGAGGAGGAAGAACTGTGGTTGCATCCAGCTCCCACAGCGCGTGTTGACAAAGGCCCCAGAGAAAGCAGTAGCCCAGGAAGGCGGCAGAGCAAAGACGGTGAAGAGTATGGGCTCCGTACAGAATACGATCACCCATTAGCTGTTTGACAGGCAAATTTCCTAACTGCCGTCGGTCTGAATTATTAAACGAGTGCCACTATAAACCCGCATCGTAGACAGCAAACCTGTAGTGCATATAACAGCAATTAACTTCATCGGGTCTTTGTGAAGATGAAATGTAAGGTGGCAGCAACACCTAGGACATGCTCCTTCGACTGAAAATAACTGACGAAGCTGAAGTTGCAGACAGAGCAGAAATTAGAGTCATCATCAGGCTTGGTTTGGCTAGGTATTCCACTGGGTTTTTTTTTCTCTGTCTCTTCAAGACTTTATTTATACTATAGAACATTAATTCTTAAGGAAAACTATTTGGGGACCGGAACTTAGTTTCTCAGGGAAATAAAGAAAAACTTACTTTGCGTGTCTTGAAAAAGTATGGGTTACTACATGTTGTTGTTGTTGTTATTCCATTGATTTTTCCCAATATTCTCACCTCAAACGATTCTATAATGGAGCTCTGACACGTGGACTCTATCTGTTCAATCATTTTGCTCAGGCTTCTTATTTGTTGGGTCAGCTCGATCTCATTGTCCCTTAGTTTCTTCATGTTCTCTCTTTCCTCCTTTTCCAGTAACTGGAGCTGTAGCTGTTCCTCCTCCTTCAAAAACTGGTGCATTTTTCCATATTCTGACACAACAACCTGTTTACAGGCCTTTGTCTCTTCCTGCCACCAACACACGCGCACACGCGTACACACACGTGCATGCGTGCACACATACACAAACAGGAATGACATAATAAAGTTAGCAGCAGAAATGCCTATGTAGATTCTTAATCCTTACAAAGTCCTAGAGTTCTGCCATGACACACAACATATATTGTATTAAGTAATTGGGTGGATAGTGTGATATTTTAGAAGGTATGTATGTATACAGTAGTAAACAAAACCAAAATTTCTACTCCCAGAAGGTGTCATTCTAGTGGGAAAAAACAAAAAAAAACAAAAATAAACTATGACAGGTGGTGATCCATTCCACGATAAAAAATAAATAAATAAAGGACAAAAATATGAAAAAAGCATGTGTTCATTTATTTAATAAATATCCAATGAAAGTAGACATTGGATCACATCCAGAAATAGAGATGCACATCACAAATACTCCCATTTAAGAACTCAGTGTATTGGGAGAATCAGATACACACACATATTTTTTGAATGTCTAACTAAACAGTTAGCTCTTTGTTAGACCCCTCGACTTCAAATCTGTGACTAACTCAAGTATTTGTTCAGGTGTACTAACCCAGACTATTATTTGGCCTTAATTTCCCTTTGTCTTTATTTTTTTTATTTGCACTCTCTTTTTTCCCCAAAGCGTTTGAGATATTCCTTTTCTATGGATTTTCATCCTATGTTGTCTATAATTTGTAACTTTAAAAAATTATAATCAGAGCCATAATAGAGGTAGCCATCAAGTTGTACGGGTGGACCAAGAAGGAAAAAAAATAAATAAATAAGCAGGCCTGGGGATGGGAGAATTGTTTTAACTGAGTCTTGGGATTCCCAGGTGGACAAGCAGAAGGAAGCAGTCCAAAATAAGGACATTGCATATTGTAGGACTGTGATTAGAAAATTTTTGTCTTTTTCCCCCGGTATTTCACTAAGTATCCCTTTAGTCCCTCTCATAGAATCATCTACAAGAAGTAAGACAGATACTGACCTTGCACAGTATTACTCTCTCCTTCTCATGGGTTAATATAACCTGGGTTTCCTTTCTCTTTTTATGCAAAAGATTTAGGATTTCCTGGAGTTTCTCCTGCAATAGAAACAAATTCTCTGTGGCAAATGAGCAGAGCATCAGTTTGTGAAGAAGCCTCAAGGACCAATAAAAACAAGATGAGTGGGATCTAACACAAAGTGTGAAGCAGTATCCACACCAAGTTTGTGGTCTGGTGTCTGGAGACCAGTACCCATAATTGTCACCAATAGAGAATATTATGGGAATAAGTGATGGAACAGGATTTGTATTCTGAGATTTATATTGAGCAGCCAATCTTACTTTGTGACGCTCCTCAGCCTCACTTGAGGGATACGATCTGTTTATTCCATGACATTGAGTTGAGAAAATGTTTATACCCTGCTTATCCTCAGAGAACACCTTAGTGCCTGCCAGCATTCTCCCATAGCTGTCTTGTTCGCCCTCACTCTGCAGCACCTGGGATCGGAGCTGCTTGCCGATGCCAGCCAGCCTCCCCAAACGCTCATTGGGCTGGAAGTGTGGGCTCTCCAAGGTCCTCCAGCATTCAGGACAAGATAAAGGAGTGTTGTGTTCCTCCCAGCTCCTCAGGAGACACACTAGACAAAAGCTGTGCCCACACTCAGTGGTCACGGGGCTGGTGAAATAATCCAAGCAGATGAAACAGGTCAGTTCTTCCCTCAGATTCTCCATCAGATCTGCTGTAGACGTTTTCTCCAAGAAAGACATCAAGGCAAGATCACGCCTCTATTCTGGGATTAGAAAAATCCTCCCTGACGTTCTATTGTTTTGAGTAACACGTGGGTGATCAGTTGCTATGCTGTTGATATGAGAAACTCTTACTCTCCTCTGTGCCTGATTTCACCAATTGACACATACTCTCCCAACACAAAGCCAATTATGACTTAATGTGGAACCCTTGTACACTGGGTTCATCATCAACCCCAAACTTTTCAGGAATCTCTCACTGTGCAAGCCACATGCTGGATACTGAGGATACTTGCTCCTAACACAGTTCTCCTTTCAAGAGTGGGCTATTGTGTGTGTGTGTGTGTGTGTGTGTGTGTGTGTAAATACATAGCACCAGGAAAACATTTAAGTACATTGATTTTAGGTTGGAAGGTTAGGTAATTTGATGTAAGCCGGTACAGAGATTTAAGTTATGATGATCTCTAATAATATCTGAATTGGAAATATGGTCCAAATCTTTTAGAAAACTCCACTAATTGAATCTAGCTGAGCAACTGAAGGCAGAAAATTGTAACATATATTCCTTCTCTCATTAGGCCCTTTTATGTGCTTGACCAAATCCTAAAATCTTTTTGCTCCTTAATCAGGTACTTTGTGCTTTTATTTAATTTTCTTCATCCCAACAAAATGAGAATGAGTCCCTTGAAATATTCCCTGACTTTAAACGTACAAAGGATTACCAGAGTTATATTTATTGCTCTGCCCTACAGACCATGATACTCACCTCTCTGCTACCGTAGAAAGCATATAAAACATCATTCTTGTTGGAAGTTGCCTCAAGAGTCCACAACACTATGGACTGGATGGGAAAAAAATTGTACTTTTATAAAAATATAATTTTGTTCAGTTATTTTCACTCTTTGAAACTAGGCCTTCTTAAACCCCCTGTCAGTTCTTACTGAACAGAAATCCAATGTGCAGACATTTTTAGACCTATGAAAAAATAAATGTATAGTATAGAGACTGTGTACAATGACCACTGAGATTATGAGTGCCTTAACCTGTGAGTTTGCATTGCCATGTGCTCATGAAGCAGTACTTGTCATGGTCTACCACCGCTGACTGTCTACCAGAAAGTACAAACTGAAAAGCTCTTCCTGGGAGTCGCGCTCGTTTCACCCTCCCATTAAGTTCCTCATACCTTATTTCTGTTCGTAGCCTATTACACTCCAGCACTGACAACCATCCTTGGGTCTCCATTACCCGCACTATTTCGTTGATTCCTTTCTGACTTTCGTGGTTCCCACTGATTCTTATTTCCCACTTATCTCCAACAGGGTGTTGGGTGTTTTCTTATCTTGAACTTTTGTATTGTAAAAAGAGGTCTTCTGGACTGAAATGGTTTTTTTCCATGTTCCTTCCTCCTAGTCAAAACTCATCTTTCTGAAGTTATTGATCCAAATGTTTTAATCCTATGTCCTTTGTGTAGCATTTGTGAATTACTGAGATGAGAATTTACAAAAAACAAACAATAACAACAAAACACAGTAGAGTTATACTAATTTAGATAGAAACAGAAGTAGCACCAGTTTGGGGTCATGAAACCTCTACTGCTTGGATTACTTCTAGCCTAGTAACTGAGGTACAGCTTCACAATATTGTTTAGGAATTAGTCTTAAGTAAGGGTCTTGCAAAAAAAAAAAAAAAAAAGCGGTAATAACACTAACTGCCTCCACTGGAAAAAGGATTTATGAACTACCACCTACATTCAGTGTGTTATTCCCACACAAACCTAGAAGGAGACTTTAACACTGACCGGGATCATTAGAATAAGCCTTACAATAGGGATATGGTGCATCACAGATCTGGTATTCCAATTTGGAATGGGGAAACTGGCATGTTCTAAGTTCAGGTCATACTGATCTGTTCCATCCCACACCCCTCTTCCAAGGAAACTCCTTTCATAAACTCCTTAATACAATAACCATATCTTATTCATCAGTGACTAGAAGAATTCTTTGCACATAGCAAGGGCTCGACTTTGTAAATAAGTTGTAAATGAAAAAATAGAGGAACCTATGCTTAAGAGAACCACAGTCTTTTATCTAGCTGGAAACCAAGAAATTATATAGTCCAAATACTTTCTATAGATGGTGAAGAAAATTGAGATACGTTGAGTTGGTCCCCTGATTACTTGCTTATTACATGAGTCAGGTCAGGACTAGGAAACTGGGCCTCCTCCTACCTCCCAGTCATTCTCTTTTGTCCACATACTACGTTGCATCCCACCTGTTGACTTGTGAATGGTTGAAATTTTCCAGATATCTCAATAAAATGAATATTGCTCAAATGTTTCAGAAGGAAATGTGTGATGTTGTGACTGCTATCTCAAATCACTGGCCACACTCATTATTGGGGATGCAGATTTCTTTATCATCTCTCACAACACATTGACTGAGCTTAATTCATAGATGAAGAAATTCATCCATAACTCCTAGATAAAGGGTGGGCCAGCCATCCCAAAATACATTACACCAATCCTCAGGGCACTGCACGGCCAGACATGATTTCTGAGATCAACAGCTCAAAGAGTTTCTTCTCTGACCTGTCTCCTGCTGAGAGAGGTGACAGTAGGAATACCCTAAGGCCTCCAAAGTCACAATTGTCGTCCACATGCTATTAGGGTTGGAGCACACAGAAAAGATGAATCTTAAAGATATAGTGAGAGTATCTTTATCAGTGAAGGCAGTGGACTAGATGGGGACTTATTTGAAAAACATATTGCTTGAAAGCCTGGTTTTAAAAATATGTCTGTCATTTCATATCAGTGTGGAAAAGATAGGGTATCCAACAACTGGTTTGGGACAAGTGGGGTAGCCATCTGAAAAAAAAAAAAAAGACAAAGTTGGATCTCTACCTAACAACTTATACCAATGTGTATTCCAGATGTGTGTGTGTGTGTTTGTGTATGTGTGTATTTTCCCCACTCTAGTCATGAATTTATACTCCTATTATTTCCCTTTGATTGCTTTTTTACCTTATTTATTTATATTATTTTATTTTTGAATGTGTTTTTGTTCTAGAGTACCCCACATCTATTTAGCAAGTAAGGAGCATATTTGTTAAATATGTGGTCAATTATTGTGTCCAAAAAATGAAGCACATCATAAGAGGAGATAATTGGTAACATAGAAATTTAAAATAGACTGCTTAGAAAAGGCTTTTTAAAGCACACTTCAGAGCTTAGACACCACTAAAGATTAATAAATTTAAATAGAAATTAAACACTTTTATACAGCAAAGTAAATAAAATAACTTTATTTTTTAATTACAATCTGGGAAAGAAAATTTGGAACACATGCATAAAATACCTAATCATAAATTACAAAGAGGACTTACATGAATATATACTTAAAAATAATGGTTCTTCTTTAAAAAATATAGCTTTTCTTATTACTATATAGCCATTTTTGAAATAACAGATCAATATATATATACACTGACATGATATGATATCCATTACATGATATTAATGGGAAAATACATTTTTGCTCCCACAGATAGTTTAAGCATAAATACTTAAAAAATAGGTTATATATGCATTTTTTTCCTATAAAAATGAGGTCATGCTATAGATATTGAAAATGTATCTGTGTACATGAAGGCAAAGAAAGAGTATGGATCTTGGGGTTCCTGGGTGGCTCAGTCAGTTCAGCATCCAACTTGATTTCAGCTCAGGTCATGATCTCAGGGTTGTGAGATCAAGCCCCACATTGGGGTCCACCCTGGGCTTGAAGCCTGCTTAAGATCCTCTCTGTTCCTCTTCCCCTCCCCCACTGCTTGCACCTGAACACACACTCTCTCTCTAAAAAAAAAAAAAGGTATGGATTTCATGGATATGACACAAAAAGCACAGGCAACAAGAGCAATAATAGACAAGTGGGACTACATCAAACTAAAAAGCTTCTGCACTACATGGGAAACAACAGAGTGAAAAGGCAACCATTGGAATAGGAGAATATATTTACAAACCATGTATCAGAAAAGGTTAAGTTCCAAAATACATAAGGAAGTCCTATAAATCAACAGCAAAACAAAACAGAACAACAAAAAACTAATTACCCAATAAAAAATAAGGGCTAAAGACGTGAATAAACATTTCCCTGAAAAAGATACACAAAAGACCAATAGGTATATGTTCAATATCACTAATCATCAGGGAAGCATAAATCAAAACCACAATGAGTTATCACCTCACACTTGTCAGGATGGCCATTATACAAAAAAGAGAAAAAAGAAAAAGAAAAAAAAGACAGGCGTTGTGAGGATGTGGAAAAGTTGGTACCATTGTACACTGTTGGTGGGAACACAAAATGGTGAGGCTGCCGTGGAAAATAAGATGGAGAGGTCTCAAAAATTAATAATAGAACTACCATAGGATCCAGCCATCCTGCGTCTGGGTATTCATCCAAAAGAATTACAACTGAAGGGTATTGGCACTCCAGTGCTCACTGCAGCCTTATTCACAAAAGCTAAGATGTGGAAACAACCTAAATGTCCGTTTATATATGAAAGGATAACGAAAACTGTGGCATATAGACACTGGGAATATTATTCAGCCTTTGGAAAGAAGAAAATCCTGTCGTAAGTGACAACATTGGACGAACCGTAAGGACATCATACTACGTGAAATAAGCCAGTCACGAAAGGACAAACACTGGATGTTTCACTTAGGCGCAGTATCTTAATTTAAAATAGACTCAGGGGCGCCTGGCTGGCTCAGTCAGTGGAGCGTGCGACTCTTGACCACGGGGTTCTAGCACCACATTGGGTGTGGAGATTACTTAAAGAAAATTAAAAATCTTAAAAAAATAAAAATAGAAAAAATAGCCTCAGAATCAGAAATGAAAATGATGGTTGTCAGGGGCCAGGAAAAGGCAGAAATGGGGAGATGTTAATCAAGGGACATAAAGTCTCAGTTATGCAAAGTAAAGAAGTTCCAGAGATCTCTTGAACAACACTGTGCCTATAATTAACAATATTATATGGTACACTTAAAGTTTTGTAAAGAAGGTAGATCTCATGTTAAGAGTTCTTAGACAATAAAATAAAACTTAAAAGGAAAGAAAACATATGGAAAGATACTGCGGCAGTGGAATTGGAGAATTGGAAGGCATTACTTTTACTTCTTTATTTTATAAATTTTTTTATGAAAGTATAGTTTCTCTCTTTTTTTTTTTCTTACTTCTTAATGTGTTTTCAACATTTTGGCAGTAAAGAAATTTTGGGGAATAGGGTAGGAGCAAAGAAATGTGAGGTGTGACTTGCAGTAAGCCAATTAATGAGGTGATTTTCTTCAGGTTGAGGGATAAAAATATCTCAGAGGATTGGTTTCAGCTGTGATATAATAAAATGTAGTGGCTTTATGATTTCAACATAGTTTTTATGTAACTAATAGGTATTGAACCTCTATTATATATAGACAATGAGCTCAGGGCTCAGGAAGTGATATAAATATGACTAAAAATTATTTCTCTTCTTTGGGAACAGGAGATACATGTGCAAAAAAGAAAACTTGCAAAGCATTAAAAGATGTGTGCTTGAAACACACATGGTAGTATTTAAATTTACCAAAATTTTGGCATTTTAGTGGAGGGAATATTTCATTTTTGCTGGAACAATCAGGGAGAACTTCTTGGGAGAAACAGCATTTGATTTAAAGGCTTCAGTACCTTTCAAAAGAAGGGAGAGCTGCTATTTAGAAGTGAGAAAACTCTTGGTAAATTTGAAGAATAAAATACACTCTAACAGTGGGTCAAAATATTACAATAACAGGAAGTCTAGACTGTGACATTCTTTTTGTCTCAGGAATATTTTTTAAAAAATAATTCAGCTTGGCAATGGTCACCTTTCTGATATTTTATAGGTAGCAGGTTGGTCTTACCAGCAACACCTGGACTACCCCTCCATGGGGAAGGCTTGCTGGTGCTGTAAGCTTCGTGATTTGGTGAAAAGCTGCAACCCAGCCATCAGGCCTGCTGACTCACGCAGGTCGGGAGTTCGCTTCCAGAGTTTTGACCACAAACAGACAAGATTTTAAGGTGAGGTGTTTTTGTTTGTTTTTCTCAAGAGCAGACCCTTTCTTGTTCATCCCTTCGCTTTATGAAAAGTGAACTGTTGGAAAGGTACTTGTTCCGGGCTTCATCCTGGGTGGTTTATGTCCTTGTCTCTTAAAGAGATAAGTGAAGCCAAAGAGAAATTGTAGGAGTTGGGATAGGAACAGAAAACTTTTTAGAAGCCATTCAAGCACATATTGACAAATAAGAATAAAAAGACATAGTCTAAAGTGAAGATGGACTACTAAGAGAGTCTAACTTCTTTCTCCTTTTTAATAAGGATTATGGGGCTTGATATTATTACAGATAATTTGAGCTACCACGTGAACAGGATTACTATCCATAAAGGATAAGACTAGATTTTTCTTTAAAAAAAAAATTTAAGGGATGGCTGGGTGGCTCATTCCATTAAGGGTCTGCCTTCTGCTCAGGTTATGAGTCCAGGGTCCTGAGATCGAGTCCCGCCTCAGGCTTCCTGCTCTGTGGGGAGCCTGCTTCTCCCTCTGCCTCTCTCTGTCTCTCATGAATAAATAAATAAAATCTTAAAAAATAAAATTAATTAAAAATAAAAACTTAAGAGTACAAAAGTCGCTTGTTTTTGTCCTACTCCTATCATAGGACACCGTTTATGAGATGTCTGTCACTTAATTCTGCAGGAATTATGAAACATCTTCACATACCTGGTGATGTACTATATACCCAGTAGATTACATAAATACAAACAACCATCCCGTATTAAACTAGTATTTTATAGGTAGGAAACTGCTGCTTATGCCTGTACATGTGGATTCCCATCCTTTTAGCAGGAAGTCTACTTTTCTCTTAAGAAAATCTTAACGTTTGTTTGTAAGACTCTTAATCTCTCATCATAAACCAGTATTTTTATGGGGGAAAAAAACCCATGAGACTGACAAATACAAGGCACTATTCTCATATATTTACTTCTTTAATCCTCCTGCAGCCCTATGACGTCGGTATTCTAGCACCATTTACAGATGAGAAAACAAACTGTTTATGAACTTTGCCCTAGATCCACAGAGGTGGCCTGACTTCAGAGTCCATGCTAGTACCCACAGAGCAAGGCTGCCATTTCCACAGGATTGAATGAGCCACAAATATTAAACTCCAAGTGTTTACAACTGTGACCAAGAACAGGTTTGCTGATTGCACAAGGATCCAGTCCCGCCCGGCACTAAAGGTGGCTAGCCTGAGAGTCTCCTAGCCTCCCCCATCTATCTAATTGGCGCCAGAGCCTGCCAGGTGGCGCTCCTCACAAGTTGATGTGTTGTTTGCAATCCCAGAAGTTGGCGCTTACTTTGAGGTATGTAAGTTTATGATGACACAGCTTCTTACTTATTTTATCGGTCACCATACGAAGTTATTACAGTATTGACTGTATCCCTTATGATGGACGGAGACATAGCTTTTTAAAAGAGCTAATGGGATCTCTTGAGAAGGAACAAAATTGGTGCCGCCTTCACTCTCCTAGCCCTTTCTTGGCCTTTGAGGCCCCAATGAAAAAATATGGGGCTAGAGTGCCAATATAGTTGGAAAGAACTTTGAAGAATGTGGGTCCTAGACATAGGAGCTCATGAACTATAGGAACTCATGCCACTTACCAGACGCTGTGTAAGTGTCATTGGGGAAAATTACTGCATGTGTAAGAACTAAGAGCTCCTCTAAGGAGCTGTGACTCTGGGGTGGGTGGGGAGGCAGGCAACACTGCTGTGCCTTAAGATGTCCAGGTGATTCTGATGTTTGGATTCTCAAGTTTGGAAGCCACAGACGAAGGTGTCACAGTGGTTACAGCTCTCCAGGTAATTCTATGCAACGAAGTGTGAGAACCACAACTTTAACAAAACTATGCTGCATAGATGAGGTCCCAGGGCAGCTACAGGTGAGTCCCCAGGATGAATGTAGATGGTGAAGAGCATCTGAGAGAAGTCTAAAGCAGGACATTTAAAGTCCTAGACAACTTCTCAGTGGGGTAAGAGTAGCAATTAAAAAACAGCCGTGAGTGACTGAGAAGATGAAAGAATGTGATCGTGAGCGGATGCGGAAGACAAATCCGTGCTCCTGCCAAAGAGTTGATTGGAATGAGTGATTTTTGTTTCCCCTTCTTAATCTTTCTCTGCCCCGATGAAAAGGACAATGGCTGCCTCCAATCGACCAGATCTCCTGAAAGAGCTGACTTGTTTATCTGCTTACGCTATTTGAACCACTTGCAATCAAATGTGGACACAAGTCTTGCTATGGGTGTCTCTTAAGAAACTGGAAGGAAAGCCCCCATTGTACCTGCCTCAAGGTCAAGGATATGTACAAGGTGAGAGATTGGGGGTGTACCCTGCAGCTAGGGATGATGGCTAAGATAACAAAGTCCTCGTGAAGTAGTCTTAAAGACTCACAAAGACTCATATGTGATCCTAATCAAGAGAAACTGAAGCGGGTCTGTGTGGTAGATCTGATGCTCCTTCATGAGATTTGTTTCCTCTCTTGGGAACATGAGTCTCACTGTGTTTACCATTGAGAGGGCAACAGGAATCTTCAAGGTAAGATTGTCTTGCCTTTCAAAATTCGAGAGGTTCAGTCTCAATCTTACTACTCTGGGTTTTTAATGTGATATGCATTTAAATTCTTCTCCTCTCCCTGAGCTGTCAGTCATGGAGGTTTGGGAGCCCCAAAGGATGCTTTTTGACTAGGAGTCATTTTCACCCTTTAACTCCTGCCTAAGTCTGCCATAACTTATGTTTGTATAGTTCTAGCGTAGCAACCTCTAAGAGGAGTGAAGAGTGAAATTTTCTTTCAGAATGAGGTCCAAGAAATCCTGACAAGAGAGCATGTCCCTTAGAAAAGAGAAATGAGCAGGTAAGTGTACCTAGACTCTGCTGAATCAGACTGGACACACAATCGAGGAGGAGTCTTCAGTGAACAAGTCTGCAGCTCCATTTTAAGCCGTAGGTCCACCTTTACTTAGAGCATCAAAGACCAGTTTGCTCAAATGCGAGGACCTGAACGGTACTAAAGGCTGGCCTCGATGGAATGATCATTGAAGACAGGTGAAATTCAAAGTTAAACTAGCTATCAGACATCCTTGGAATTACAGTAGATTTAGCAATTGACTGTCAGGCTACGGGCTAGAAATTACATGCTCTACAATGCAAAATAAGAGCATTGTAACAAGAAAATCACTTTGGTTCAAACAGGGTTCTGCCAGCATATTGAAGTTTGGCTCCAAGTAAAATCCGCTGAAGGCCCAGCACACGGACACAGGCAAATGCAGCAACCACCAGTGTGGTAACCTGTCCACTGCCATGATGGCCATTCACCTTATACTCTCCCTGGCTCAGTTTTAACCAGATACTATCTTAGAGATGTTTATTGGGTTGTTCCTGTGTGCATTTCGTCCTTGCCTCCCTACCTCCTTCAACCTCAAGCCTTCCCAAAGCCTGTCAAATAATTTTACTCCTTGAAAAAGCTGTTGAGATTTTTTTTGTTGTTGTTCATCATGTATTTTAATCTATTCCATGACTTTTTTTTTTTAAAGATTTTATTTATTTATTTGACAGAGAGAATGAGATAGAGCATGAGAGGGGGGAGGGTCAGAGGGCAAAGCAGGCTCCCCGCTGAGCAGGGAGCCCGATGCGGGACTCGATCCCGGGACTCCAGGATCATGACCTGAGCTGAAGGCAGTGGCTTAACCAACTGAGCCACCCAGGCGCCCACCATGACTTTTTTTTTTAAGATTGTTAATATTTTTATAAGCATCTGGCTCAAGTTGCACAGGGATTGAGCCTCCTGCTCCAACACTTTAAAAAGCACTATTAGTGTATGATTTGACAGAGTGAGGGGTTGTGTTTTGTTTTTTTTTTTTTTTTAGGAAAATGTCACATAACAAATGCCTGTATATAGAAAATACAGCATTCCATCAAGATCAAGCTAGATTTAAATGAAAAGGACACTTAAAGAGTCAAGGAAGAAAGAGGGAAAGGTGTGTCTTAGGCTTAGGAATAGAAAGCTGGAGGGGCTATCGGGTCACTAAGTAGTAAACTTGAGAGTGCTGCCAGGGTCTCTAACAAGATCCCAGTAAGTATCCTGGTGTGATTATCTATTTTGCCACTTGAAGCAGGCTGCAAAGGAACTGCTAGAAATGAATAAAAATGTACCTAGGATGGGATTTATCAGTTATGGTGTGATCTCTGGTTCCTAGGTGACCCTAATGGAACCCTGTGGGTACCTGTACACTCATACCCAACTGAAGTTCCCAGCCCAGTGTAACTTCATTTATTCAAGAAACTAAGTATTCCTTGGTGGATTAGCACCTTCTTAACTGAAAAAAGAACTATAACCAGACTCTTAAGACTTTTGTATTGAACATGTGAAATCTACTCCGTGTTCTTCATAATATATAGGAGAATGTGGCTTGTCGTAGTAGCCACGTAATTCCAATTACAACCTACAACTGAGTCACTAGATTTGGATTCTAAGTAGAGATCTAAATATATGCAAAGAACTGTAATACTTACCAACTTCAGGTTCACTATTTTTATAAGCTTAACTTATCACAAGAATGTCATGCCAAGGGAGGTTTTAGGTCAAACCATTGAAGTAGTCAAAGATACTGACTAGATTCAACTGTAACTATAGCCTGACTACATGAAATGGTTTAGCCCTACAAATGGGACCAAACCCAAGGCCTTTTGTGTGGTAAAGTTTGCTAGAATTATATAACAAGACTAAACTAAAAAGTAGACATTCTTGAGTTTGCAAGTTTGGTATTTTTAAAACCGAACAGTCTAAATTCCTTGGAGGCACACTTTACCCCCAGCCTGTGTTCTATAGAAAAGCGCATGTGGAAAACCCTTAGGCAACACCATGTGAAACTCTAATAAAAGGTTTTGGGAGGTGAAGACCAAGCACATTTAGATGATAGGGGGAAAAAACACAAAGAATGTGTTTGGTTTTGTACTTGATGATAGCTTTCCCTTCAAACCACCAGTCACTTTAAAGAAGATATCAAGCTTTTGCTGAACTGTTTGCCCAACAACCATACCTTAAAAATGAGTCCAAGAGATGAACGAAAGCTACCTCAGTGGGCTACAGGGAATCCTGGCTATCCTGCACCTCCCCTATTTCCTACCTTCTTAGCTTCGGCTTCCTTGGGGCAGCATTTCCAGACTTCCTTGGATAACCACATTCCTCCTCTCCAATAGAAGCCTCCTGGTCCTTTGTTCCTCTCCTTTATGGCCTTTGTGTTGCAGTTTATTTATTTATTTTTTTAATTGTCTATCTCTTGCATTAGACTGTAATTTCCTTATGTCAGTGTTTTTTCAAAGTCTTGTCCATGATGCACTGGAAGAAAGGCTTTTGCTATGGGTGCTTCATGAGCTGTGTGTCCCAACCTAACTTTGCTAGGAGAAGGTACTCAGTCATTATTTTTTAATTGTAATGATTCAATAAACTAATAGCAATGTACAGGCTAGACAAATTAACCTATGACAGTAAGAAAATGTTTTCTTACACCATTGTACTGTAACAGTTCCGTGTGTATGGAAGCAGATAATTAAATAGTTGGATTTAAAAAAAAATGGCTGAATGAGAAGTTCAACTTTCATATGTATGTTACTGTTCTTTGTAAGACTCCCTTTGAAGGATTTCACTTCTTAAACTAGACAACCATTGCTAAGAATATGTACTTGTTACATAAGACTGAAACATGCCACTAACTTCAACCAGCATGGAATTTCACAGTTCACTAACAGTCTAACAACAAACCTTTTTATAAATGGGTGAGAAGTTAAAGTTGTTACAAAAAAAAAAAAAATTTATAAGAATCTTAATATCTGTAGGAGACTTCTCTATAAGAGATGGTTCTGCAGAATCTGGTCAGAGGAAGAAGAAGCTGCTGAAACCAATAGCAATTCACTCATTTTACTGAACGTGTTAAGACATTCAGGTAACTCTTAGGTGAACAAAGTAGGGCAAATCCTTAGAAAATAAGAAATTATGTCCTCCGACCTTTTGGTTCAGGGGGAGGGAGGTTGCTTCCCCTCTAGGGGAAGTATAAATTTTATTGATCATGAAAAAAAAAAAAAAATCCCAACTGAGAATTCTTTTTCCAGGTGGTAAAAGTCTGTGTCAAAGCTATTCCAGGTTTGTTTTTGAGGCTCTCATTGCGATCTAACAAAACCCTGTTAAAACAGAATCCTTAATATGTTCTCCGTATCCAACATAAGCTGTAGAAGTTGCTTGAAAAATCCATTTCTAACCCTATTTCTCCTCTTGGGCATCAAGTGGCAGTTCACCGGTGTCTATATTAGTCTTACACTGCTGTGTAACAAATTACCACAAATTAAGCAGTTTGAAAACCCCCAATTATAAGCTCCTTATTCTGTAGGTCAGAGATGCGGCATGTCGTGGCTGGGTTCTCTCCCAGGATCTCACCAGGCTAGAATTAAGGTGCTGGCAGGGATGTTCTCTCACCTGAAGTTCAAGATCCTGTCCAAGCACATTTAGATTATAGGCAGAATTCAGTTCCTTGCTGTTGTAGGACTGAGGACCCATTTTCTTATCAGGTGAGGATGGCTCTCAGTTCCTAGAGGCAATTCCCAGATCAATGCCACATGTGCCCCATCCATCCCCTAAGCCACCCATCCCTCATGTAGAATCTTTCTCTCCACCAAGAGCCCAGCCCTCTTTAGCGGCTCACTTGATTAATTCTGTCCCATTTAAGGTAAGCTCCTTTTCAAGGTCTACTGATTTGGGACCTCAGTTATGTGTGTAAAAATCCCTTCATGCCAGTACCCAGATTAGTGTTTGAAAAACTGGAAGAAGGTGTGGGGGGAGTGAGTGAGAATGTTAGGGGCCTATTCAGAGTTCTGCCTACCACAATGTCCATTTTGTATTTTGTTTCAGGCAGGATTTATTGAGGGAGCCCAGTGAGGGAAGGGAGTAAGGAAACACAGTAACTTCATCTTTGTTCACAGACACCATTTTAAGATTACTAACTTTCCCAAGGTGGTTTTGAGTCTTGACCACAAAGATAGTTAGAATGGATGAGGATTTTCAGGTGAGGTTCAGCAATGGTGAAATTGAGCTATCTTAACAAGAACATAGGTAGTTCTATCATTTCACTACATCTCCAAGTTTGGAGCAATCAGTAAAGACCAAGGCTTATCCACATAGAACTAAGATCAAACGGAACTGTTCCTGACACACAGAGCCTTGATATAAATACTGTTTTCTTTTCCTACCCTCTCTTTTTAGGAACTGCCAGTGTTTCAGAGAATTTTTTGGATTTGCTGCTTACCAATATATTCTAGTCTTTTTTTGTTGTTGTTCTTAAAGCCAAGTGGTTTAGAAAGCACAGATAGTATGAGTTCTTTACCACTTTTCCTGCCTTAAGCTCCTTCCTAGCATCCCTCCCTGGCAAAGACAAATACTAAAGTCCTGTATCTTGCCCCTGGAGCTGACTGTAAGACATGGTCTTTCATACCAGAGGAAAATAATTCTTCATACTAGCCTGAAATGCTGGGCATAAATGGCAGTTTTCACATATAATTTCTTGTAGTTCTTATATAAAGGTCTCTCCTCCCTAGCTTCATCTCCTATCCCCCAGCACTTCCCCTAAAAGAAAACAAAAATAAAGATAACCAGAATGATTACTGTATGTCCCATATCAAGCCATTTGTGTTGGGTCTTCCAGACCTTAACTCTGGGACAATCAATGTATTAGAGGAACCCTCAGGTATTGATGAAGGATAGTTGGAAGGCAGGCAGGGAGGGACAAGGGTGCCCCCCCCACCCTAAGAGGAAACCACCCTTAAAAGGATTTTACACCACCCTGGAAGGAGCCCTCCACCCTTTCCCACGTGATGGATAGATGATAAAAACCTGATTGGATGACAGGCTCATGGAGGGTTAATCAGATTAAAACAGCACACCGACACGCACATAAAAAACCGCTAGACTTAGAAACTCTGCAACTACCATCTCTGGTCCCCTCCCTCTTCAGGAGGTTTGTCCGATGGCTCAAAAAACTTTGTATCACTCAATAAACTTTGTTTCCCACCATCCTTCGTCTGGTCTACCTCTTCATTCTTCGAAGCTGCATGGCCAAGAACTGGGGACACTAAAGGAGAAGAAATCCTGTCACACTTGAGTACCAGTAAAGAACTAATGGCAGATTAAATAAGCTAGATGAGAAGTTCTTTTCCTCATCTGCTATCTGGAAAGGCAGTATGGATTCAAGGACCTAGACTCCTCTATTTCTTATTTCTCTGACATGTATAGCTTTTCCCTATGGAATATTTGACCCAAGATCGCTGCTAGAACTCCTGTTGTTATGTTCACATTGGAACCAGGCTCTGGTCAAGTCTATTTATAAGGTTGCCTTTTGCTCAAAGCCAATAGTTTGAGCAATCCCTTATAGCATTTGATGTCAGCAAGTATACTTCCAGGTCCTGAAAGATGTCCTAGTTGTCAGATGACTTTAAGGTGTGGAACAGGCTTTTTGAGTCCTTGTTTTCTGTGAAGGCATAAGAAGGCATTAAGGATGCATAATTTGTAGTGACAGTGTGCAAGCACAGCTTAACATCTTGATGATGGAGATATGACTGAAAAAAGTATTTCCTTCCTGAGTAGGGACATGATACAGACCAGTGGTCTTGAAGTTCTAGGATAAACATCTCATTAATAAAAACAATATGTGCCTCAATATAAATTAGTTACTACTCTTATGTGTATTAAAAGAAATTAAAGGGGCATAAAAATGCTCTATTTCTCATTTCCCTGTAACTCCTCTGTACCTCCTCTCCCACCTCAGTTGCACAGTCCCTTTTTAGGAAGGTGATAGTCTTGGCTCAAGGACGGAAAGGATATTCCTGCAGAGAGAAATTTCTTGTTACCACCTGGCTCCTGTGTTTCATACAACTTCTCATAATGCTCCCATGTAAACAAAAGATGGTCATAATGGTTCTCGTTCTGCAGATGATGTTCGATATTCAGTGGCTTGCTGAAGGTCATGGCAAATAAGTGGCAGAGCTGGAACCAAAATCCACTTTAGTCTAACTTCATCAGTTAGACATGACACTCTTCTTAATGTGTGGCCTTTGGCAAAAATCTGACCTTCCTTTGCTCTGACCCCAGCTACCAGGAGCCCATGTGTTTTGTTGAAGATATTCTGTGGTTAAAACAGAGAGGGCTGGTCCCTGTGTTGGACTAGATGAGGTAAAGTTGACCTCTTCATCTTACCTAGGAGGATTAGCTTCCTTTCCAAAGAGTAAAAAACTGATAGGTTGGGTTTAGATAAGCATTGATCTACCACAGAAAGGCAACTGTACCATCACAGCAGTCGGCCATGAATATGCTTTAAGGAAATAGTTGAGCATAAAATTCTGGACCTCTTGGGAGTTGTGGGGAGCGGGCCAATGAGTGCTAAGCCCTTGCTGTTGATAAAAATGCCTTGGAAAAGAAGCCAGAGAGCAGCTAGTCCTTCCTGAAGAACAACAACAGGGTGGCTGATCATGAGCCACATCCCCACTCCTTTCTGAAATGGGATGAGGTGGGTCTACTGCCGCAGAACAAGCCCAGAAGTAACAAATAATATCTTGTCTGGCACCAGCCGTATTTGTCCTCCCCAGAAGCTGAGCAAATGATACCTCCGGGGAGGGGACGAGTGGCTAACAAATGTGATAGGTCTGCTCATAAAATAAGCTACAAGGACGACGACTCATTTTGTTCTCTGACAAAGGAGAAAAAAAAGTTTTTAATCAAGAGCGTGCCTATGTAAAAAGTTAACACTTTAAATGATCTGTGCTCTCTATAATGTTACTCTAGGCCTATAAAAGAATCTTGTGATAAGCTGTAATGCAAACTTTAGGCATGGTCTCTTTTAAACTGGCGAAGTACTGTATTAATGCTTTATAAAGGTAATGAAGTATCATGAAATTTCGCATCACACAGTCTGTGACTCAAACCCTGGATCTGTAATTTTCTGTTACTGAGTACGTAACCTCTAAATCATCAGCTTTATCAGCTGTAAAATGTATTCTGCTACCACCTGTCTCACAGGACTGTGATATATAAACATATAAAAATTGTTTAGCACACTATATAGCACAATTACTAGAATTATTTTAAGTTAAAATATTTAATCATCTACAATTAATAATTTACTAATTGCTTAAAATCTAAGGCTCTAAGAGACTACTGTAGTAGAGTATTTTTGCTTGATGTTTTACCTTTTGATGCAAAGATTGTGAAGGGTTCCTGTCAAAATGAAATCTTATGAAGTATGAAGCTTGGGAACATGAGAATAAATGACAGAGTAATTGATAAAAGCTTCACAGAAGTTGGTTGCATCAAGGCTTAGAAAGGAGGATTGAAGAAAAAAGGGAGTTGTTCTGGCTGAGGAGCGGAGGGGCACGCAAAAATGAGTGTGGTCTCTCTGAAGGAGCCTGGGGAATCTGGATTTAGAAGAGGGAGTGAGTAGGAGTGTTGAGATAAAGGAAAAAGATGTACTTAAAATTCCATAGGGTGGAGCCAGGTTTTGGAAAATCAGATAGCAAGTGTGGAATTTCTCATTGTCTTGTCAGCAGTTAAAAAAAAAAAAAATCACTGTTGTTTGATTAGCAGGGAATTGACTGATGTAGTGAAAATCTTGCAGAGGCAAATTTGTGAAACTTGGGAAGCTGTGCAGATTTCCTCTCCACTGAGGCCAACAATGAACTATGAATAGGATTGTCCCCCAACCTCCCATCTGTGACACATCCCTCAAGCTGTTATTTTTACTCTTGACTTTTCTATCCACAACTAATGCCATGATCACTTCCTTCAGTAAATGTTGAAAACTAACAATGAATTCAGGTATTATACTCTAATGAAAATGTTTAATGATTTAAGATTAAATGGTATGACTAAGTTCTGAGGGAGCCTTTCCCATCCACGGGCCTCACAGGTCTTCTCGGGGTTTTTCTGTCCCGCAGGTGGGCGACCGCAGCGCTGGGGGTGGGGGTGGGGGGTGCTCGGTTCAGTCCACCGGCCCCCGGTCTGTGTAACTGGGGTTCCAGGAGACCTCTGCTCAGTGTGGATGCTTCATGTGGATTAATTTGTGGAAGCCTCGATCTATGTGTGTTCTGAGTATTTAGATGAGAATGTTACTGGAATAGAACTTTCTTAACCCAGAAGGTAGGATTTGTAATGCATAATCATTTCCTTGTAGTGAATTGTTTCAAGTTAACACTTGTTTAGATATTTTTACACTACAGCAATTATGCAATGGTTTATAGAATTCATGGAATATTTTTATCAGTACAGGAATTAAAACTTAATCTTTTTAAAAAAATGGTATGGCTAAGGAGAAAACACAATGAGATTCTGGGGTAATGGCTTGTAGAAGGATTTCTTATATAATTATATAAATATATATATAATTTAAAAAACTATATAGTTAATTATATATATAGTTAATTTAAAAAAAATAACGGGCTACTATGTAATAGGCACTATTTAAGACCTCGGAGATAGAACAAAATATTGACCCACCCAAAGACATTAAACTAAGGTCACTGGCTATTCCGCACTTTCTAGAAGCTCATTAAAATATAAATTAAGACTCCACCCAGATCTACCAAATCAGACTGGGGGTGGAGCCCAGAAATCTGATTCCATAAACTCGAATGATGCTAATGCTCACTGAAGTTTGATAACCAGTATCCTAGATTTGTTAAATGAATAGAATTTGAAATGTCACAGGTTTCCTACCTGGTGACGGAGTGGAGGACCAAGGAGCAGCTAACAGATAAAGGTGCTTCAGTTACCACTATTCAGGCTTTTTCCCTGAAGGGAAATACTCAGGATTACAAAGAAGGGTGAGCTTTCTCTGAAGACCATTTCCTTAGTCACGGTTTTCTTTAAATATCTAGACTTGATCTTAATGTTTATGGAAGCTTTACTGTATATATGGAATGTAACCATATAAAAAAATAAATGAGAAAGCCAGGTCAGAGAAAAAAATGAAATTAAGAAAAATGAGATAAGTGTTGGTAACAGTTTAGCACATAGTCAACATTCTAGGAAGACAAATTATTCAACTTTCCTTTCTCTTGTTTTCTGTAAAAATATCTAATCTCTCTTCTCACTGTCCTCTGATTTCCCTTTAACTTTGTGCTGATTTGATTTAAAACATTTCTTAAAAATATTTATTGAGCATCTAGTATGTCAGGTACAGATACATCTAAGGAACTCTATAGTGTGGATGTGGAGTGGCCAACAAACAACATTCGTTCATACTTAAAATTAGATACAAAGAAAATGAGAGGATATGAATGGTGGGAGGGTATTTCCAATTAGGTATTTCTAAAAGGGCCTCTCTGAAGTGACATTTGAGCTGAGAACTGAAGGGAAGATAAAAGGAACTAGAAATGCAAAAATATGAGAGAAAAGCATTGCCAAGTTAAACAGCACAGATGAATTTATCATCATAACTGGAATGGACAATGGTTGGGGGAAGCTAGAAGTGAGATTATCTGTAGGCAGGAAGACCATAGAGAATTTGGTTTATCATTTGGATTATATCCTAAGTGCAATGGAAAGTTGTTAGAAACCTTGATTTAGGTTTAAAATAGTACTCTGGTTGAGCTGAGGAGATGGAGGTGTGAGTGGGGACAGGGCTGAACATAAACTACTTGAGATGTTCTAAATGAATGAATTTTAAAGTGAGCTGGGGAAAGGAAGGTATTTGTTGAAATCCTGGATAGTGTTTTAGATATGCTAATTTGGGGTGCTTACTAGACGTTTAATTGCAAATGAGTTTGAAGTATTGTGTCGAGGTAGAAGATTAAATTGGAAAGTGGTACTTAAGTTTTTGGATATGTGATTATTTGGGGAGACACTGGAACTAGAGCACCCCAAAACTTAGAGGCTCAAGAGGATATGAGCTCAAAAGAAGGATGCTGAGAAGCAGACCAGTAAAGTAGGAGGGATATCAGATCCATGATCTTGATAGCAAAGAGAAGGAAACATTCCAAGGGGAGGGTCTTGGTCAACTTGTTAATGTTGCCGAGAAGTCAAGTAAAATAAAGCTGGGAGTGGCTGCTGGATTGTAAACGTGTTCACCTGGTGACTGATCTTTTCAGTCGAGTGGTCTAGGCCTTGTTCAGGGAAGCAAAACAAGGGAAACTACAAGGAAGTTGAGGAACCCAAGCAGTAAAACAGAAATTGGAACAAATTCAAAGTGGATGGCAAGTAGAAAATATTTGCAATTTGTGTATTAACAAGGGAACGATCTTTTCAATGTATAAATATCTCTTAAAATTAAGGAAAAAGACCACAAAAACCTAGTAAAAGAAAACAGGTAAAAGGCTAAAACATATGGTTCACAGAAAAAGAAATGAAAATGGGTCTTTGGCATATGAAAATAAAATGTAGGGGTGCCTGGGTGGCATGGGCAGTTAAGCAGTCAAAACTTGATTTTGGCTCTGGTCCTTATCTCAGGGGTAGTGAGATTGAGCCCCACGCAGCGGAAAGCGCGGAGTCTGCTTGAGATTCTCTCTCCCTCTCCTCCTGCCCCTTTCCCCCTGCTTGCTCGCACTCAATGCACACTTTCTCTCTAAAATAAATCTTTTAAAAAATGTAAACTGAAAATATATAAAGATACCATTTCTCACCAAGTGGGCAGAAAGTTTGACACCCTTTCTCATATGTTGCTTGGAATGCAAAATTGTGCAACCTTGTGGTTGGGAATCCAGCAAAATGTACCAAAATTATAGGTGTATTTTTATCAGGAATCCCATTTCTAAGGAATATGCCTTCTGAGATCAGGGTCCTGAACTTTGGTCTCAGGACTACTTTGCACCCAAATTATTGATGAAGCCCCAAAAAGCATTTTGTGTGTCCTATCTGTAGTCACTGCATTAGAAATTAAAACTGAGTTTTAAAAAATATGTTAACTTATTAAAAGTAAACATAACATTTTTATGAGGAATCCTCTCTGGCAGTTACTGAAAAGAGTGGCATGGTTTTACAATTTTGCAAATCTCTTTAATTTCTGGTTCATCAGACAGCTATTACCTATCGTATCTGCTCCAGCATTCCATCTGTTGCAATGCTATTTTACTTGAAATGTATGAAAAGCATCTGTCCTCACACAAGTACATTGTTGGAAAAGGAGAGCACATTCTAATAGCTTTTTTCAGATAATTGTGACTCTTCTTCCTGAAATCACCAGTAATGTTTTCTGTTATGTTAAAATCCATTGGTCTGTCTTATACTTTGCATCCACATTTTACCCTTGCATAATCTTATAACATCATGCATTGGTCTTTCAGAAATTATTGGTTCACTGAGTTTTCAGACTCTCCAAATGTTGATGTATTTCAATATACAATATCCAAGTCACATTTGTTAATATCACCACCAATTTTGTCAGAAAAGAAGCTGTCAAAGTCTTGGGAAGCTGTCAGGCTTACAATAGCGGATACAAGTTTTCCAAAGCTAGAATTTTATCATTGACAACTAAGACACTCAGTTGGTTTCCTTGAAATGACAGAGTCACTCTGTTAGTGTTTGAGAAAATATCTTGCAAAATGCTACATCTGAATAACCACATTTGTCTCATTTCTTCTTTTCAACGAAAAAAATGTGGCTAGTATGGCTTGTAACTCAGTTATAGAAAGTGTTTTTTCTTGAGACAACCACTGTATTCCCATATGTAGCATAAGTGCTTTATGCATAATTTCCATTTTGTCACCCAGAATAGTAATTAAATCCTGTACTCAAAAGTTGAATTATATTTTGCTTCATCAAGAAATTAAGAATACTCAAGTAAAAAAAAAAAAAAAAAAAAAATTTACCTGGGAGTATGCAAGTATGTAGAAATGGAAAAATATAATACAGGGGCGCCTGGGTGGCTCAGTCAGTTAAGCCTCTGGCTTTGGCTCAGGTCATGATCCTGGGTTGTGGGATCGAATCCCGCATCAGGCTCCCTGCTCAGCAGGGAGTCTGCTTCTCCATCTGCCCCTCCCCCCAGGCTTGTGGGCTCTCTCTCTCTCTCTGTCTGAAATAAATAAATAAATAAAAACTTTAAAAAGAAAAAATACAATTATCACAACAGTTGGTGCTACTTCCTTGATTAATTTTAAGATGCCAACAGTTTGTTATCGGTGCAAATGTCAACACAGTAAAAAAGGTAAATCGAGTCTTGGGAACCACAGGTTGAAAACTGCTGCTTTAATACTTATCCTAACAAATAACAAAGTTATCATATATATACACAATTAATCAACTTCAGAATTATAAAAATATTTTGCATATCTTAAAAATAAGAACTAATGAAAGGACAGGAGGTCTAGTTGATTGCCAGGTTTCAGTGGTAGTGAGAGCATGGTGGGGGTGGGGAGACAAGCTAGTAAATCCACAGATAGAAGTTTAGTGGTTCTGGGGTTTGTCAGGTTGATTTGTTTCAAGAGACATTGTCTGAAGAGCTGTTTAATGAGACGCAGTGGGAACAAATGTAAATAAGACAGAGGATTTTTTTTTTTAAGAAATCAATACTTTGTGCCATGGTGTGACCACCGTATGTGTGGTGTGTCCCCATGGCTGGAGATGGGGTTAGAAAAGAACCAAGGCAAGACAATTCTTCATCGGGGAAAAGGTTCCCAAATTCTGTGGGTAACCCCTTTTAGGGTAATAAAATGTTTCTGGAGAAGACGTAGAATTGTTGCTTGAAGGTAATCAGAATTGTCTGGATGGGGATGCAGGAGATTATAGGTGCCTTGTTCTGTTTCCTTAATAATAATAATAATAATAAAATCCAGTTTCCCTTCAGTATTTTTGGAAAGTTGTTATTTTGGGGGTTGCCTTTATATTTTTTTAACCGATATCTTAATTAGCCAGCTCTCAGACGACACGAGCTGGGCTTTGCACACAAAACTTGAGGTGCCTCACTCTTAGGCGCATGCGGACTTAAGAAGGGCCTCAAAATGGGCGCCTCCTTAAAGTTGGCACCCACGTGCCGCTCCCTCTTAAGGAGGCACTGGCAGCAGCCGGCACATTATGGTTTGTGCAATCCCTGGGACAGGGAGTGCTTCCTTAAATGCCTAAAGCCAGGCTTTGCCTCACTCTAGTCCCGGATGTTCCTCCAATGCTTATAAATGCGCCATGCCTTTCAGTAAGTACCTTTTCTTTCTTTCTTTTCTCTTTTGCTGCCTTTTTTTTTTCTTAATACCTTACAGGAAAATGGTGTGCTGTGTGCTCACTTATAACTAATTCTCAGCCAATTGCTCTAGATTCTGAGAAAACTTGAGAGCCCCTCCAATCTGAGGACCTTGGTGTAACTCCTTGTGTCTTCTCCCCCAAGCGCGTGGCTGAGGAAGACCTGCTGGTTCGAGGAGTCCCGAATGCGCCGACCTGCTCTGATCCTCGGCTGTGGGTTGCACAGTGAGGTCGGCAAGTGTGACGGCCCCAAATCGCCCTGACTCTCTTCGGCTCAGCGTGCAGGGGAGTAGTCCACGGCAGGACCGTCCCCGGGGGACGCCTGCAGGGATGTCCAAAAGGCTCAGCTCCCAGTTAGAGCAAAACATCCCAGAAGATGCCTGCTGTGAGGAGCACCGGGAACCACTGCAGCTGTTCTGTGATGAAGACCAAAGCCTGCTTTGCGGCCAGTGCTTCCACTCGGAGGAGCACGAGAGTCACGTGGTGTGCGGAGTCCAGGAGGCTGCGGGCAATTACAGGGTGAGCCTCCTGCCCCTCCCAGAGCCCTCAGAACCTGGCTGCCTCCTCTTCTTATTTGGGGGACAGAGCTCCTGATCCGCCAACACCATTCCCTCAGGCAGTGTTTAGCAAAGAATACTAGATAAGTACCGTATTTAGACAAACTTCAAGGCTAAGCCAACGTAGGGCTATGGGCCGTTCAGTTGTCTGAGATTGAAAATCTAACTGTTCTAAAGCAATGACTTTACCTAGAATTCTGTGATCTGTTTCTCTGCAGAAGTTGTTCCAGGAGATATTGAGCACATTGAAGGAGAAACTTGAAGTAGCTAAAAGCATATTGGCTGATGAGCAAGAAAGAATGGTGATGATTCAGGTCAGTGCTGATCTCCAGTCTGAGCAGGGAATTACCTGTGATGTTGCATAGCAAATAACATGAAGTCAGAAGATAAATAACAAAGCAGGAAAAATCTTTGAAATCCATAGGTAGGAAAAGTGTTAATTTCTTTACGAATGAAGAGTTCTTAGAAGTCAATAAGCAAAAGGCTAGAAATTCAATAGAAAAATGATCGAAGAAAAGAGATTTCACAGAAAAGAAAATGCAGCCATCCTTTAAACATTTAAAAAGATCCTGAACTTTGTTTATGGTAAGAGAAATACAGATTAACTCTTAAATCTGTGAAATGTCATTTGCAAGCCTTATTGACAGATAAAAAAAGATTGGTAACAGGATTTATACCAATGCCATGGGAGAATGAGCATCTCGTGTACCGTTGGTGGCCATATAAATCCTGAAACCATTTAAAAGGCAGTTTGAGAATTACTGTTCGAAACGAGGGCTTGTCATCTGTTATGCCCACATTTCACTTCTGATTTCACACCTTCTCTTCATATTTAACTATTCTGTGCCAGGTATCCCAGATTCTGGGTCTTCTCCCTTTCAATTTTTAAAGAGAATAAATGGCCACTTGAGGATGGTAGAGGAAGAGAATTGACTGGTTCTCCAAGAATTTTTCAACTGATCCCCATTTTTTCAGCCTTAAGTACCATATATTCAACAGATATTGGGGTCCCACTGTTTGCTAAGGACTATATTAGGTGCTGGGGATTTAGCAGCAGGAGAGAGGGAAAAAAAATTTCTGCCCTTGTGCGACTGAAGGTGAACAAAACAAAGTGAATGGTACATGGTAAATGCTATACATTCTTAAAAAAAGAAAAAAGGAAAGCATAATGAGATGTACTTTGAAATAAAGTGACTTTGTTTAGAATGTGGCATTTGAAAAAAACTCAAGCTGGTGAGGAACTGAGTTATGCAGTCTTGGAAAGAATCTGGTATGTACTCCTTTGGGGTTGGGAAGGCAGTGGAAGCTGGTAGGTAAGGTCAGAAGATAAAGGGGCCAAGTCATACAGGGCAGCTGACTTTAAATGAAATAGGGAAACCAGTGGAAAGTTTTGAACAGGGGTAGCTTGATCAAATTTCCATTTTCACAGAAGCACTCTGGCTTCTGAGGCTAAGACTAGACAGTAGGAGGGTGAGAGCAGAGGTGGGGAAACCTGCCAGAGGACTGTTGAGGTCATGAGCAGTGGTCAGGTTCTTGATAAATCTCAATTCCGTGGGGTCTCATGAGATGAAATACCATTAAGCTGCCTACTCCCAATGTACATCTCTAGCTCAGACTTCCAAGTGGTAGACTTTCATGTCCATCTTCCTACTCAGCATCTCTCCTTGGATGTCAACAACTGAGTGACAACTCAAAATCAGGATATCCAAAACTGAGCTGCTGATACACTCCCCACCTCTGGGATCTATCCCTTTCTTGTTTATCTTTTTCTGTTCCAGTTGCTTTCTCTAAAAACCTTGGAGTCACCCTTTCATTCCTGTTTCCTTACACTTCCTATCCAAAGCATCAGCAAAAGCCATTTGCCCCACCTTCCAGTTTTCTTCATCTCCTTCTCTTTGTCACGGTGATCTTAGATTTCTCAGTTTTCTAAGTCAATTTAACATTTCTTCATCTGCATTTCACGTTCTAAGATTATGGTGATGTTAGTTGATCTTGTCTCAAAACTTTCTTTGTCCTTTGTATTTATGCCTTTTATTTCTTCCCCTGTACTTTATATTTCCTTGTCTTTATATTAGAGTTAGAGCTGGAAAGTCACCATAAATATTTATCCGTGGCATTTAACTTGAAGTCTATCACATTTATATCTATGATGAAGGGCGAAGAGCAGGATTTTAAAGAGATGATTGAGTCTGAATATAGGATAAGGTTCCAGTTGATGGTTGAAGAGGAGATGAAGTCCCAGAGCCTGCAAGGGTGCATATTCAACCTGAACGTGAGGGAAGACGGTCTGAATCAACTGATGGAATTTGGCACAGAGCTGAAGGAGAAGTCCCAGGAAACGCTACAGGTGAGATGTGGAAAACTGCGTGCTCACAGTGTTTGGAAAATGAGAGCTGAACATTATGCCAATTCTAAAATGGGACATCCAGTGACAACCACGAATGTATTAAAAGAATGTGTATATTCACCCAGCAGTTCTATTTCTGATCATTTATCTTATAAATATACTTATATGCCTACAAAAAGATATAAGGATAAGGGAATGCCGTAAAATTATTCCAGTATAAATCCATGGTTTAGAGGTAGTCTTTGAAGCCAGATTGATGAGGTTCCTATCTGGCCTCTGCTATTTACTAGTTTAACCTGTACATGTTGTTTAACCTGTGACTCAGTTTCCTTAGCTATTAAAATGGGGATAATGCCCCTAGTTTATAATACTGTTGTGAGGATTGTGATAATCTATATAAAGCTCTTTAAACAGTGTTGTACGTATTATGCCATCGGTAACTATTAGGCATTATTATTAATGCTGCAGTGTTTATGATAGCAAGAGATTAAATACAACCTATATCCATCAATAAAGGATTCTCAGAATAAATTGTATTATGTACTTACAATGAAATGCTCTTCAGCATTTAGGAAAAATAACAGCTTTATGTGTATGGATAAGGAATGCTCTCCAAGAACATATTATTTATTAAGAAAAAAACAAGCTGTGATATCAGCAATAGCATATAATATGTATCATATGTGTTCTTTAAGAAAAAAACAACAGCATGTGCTTTTGTGTCTACGTGGAACATCTTTGCAAGGATAAAAAATGTCAGTGGCTTGATTATTTCTTTTTGATTAAATTATTAGATTCAAATCTTAATTTAATGAAGGAAATAGGAAACTTTCTGAACAAAATGGCACAGCAAAATAACGTGATCTGTTTTAGGGTCAGGTTGTTATCTGAATAAGTGGACTACATGCACACCTTCCACATCAACATAAATATATTGTGTCAGAATATCAAATTTCAATTGAGGTGTCTTCCTTACCGCACAGGGGTATTGGGCCTTATCTAATTATATGTATTTCTGGAGTGGCAGGCAGTAAAGTGGGTTTAAGAAACGGTTGAATTAGTGAATAAAAGAAATTACCACTTGTTAAATAGTAATAAGGAGATGCTTCTGCAGAGACTGAAGGATTTGGGGAAAGAGAACATGAATAAACTGAAGGAGAGTGAAGTCAGGCTTTCTGAACAGATCTGCAGCCTCCAAAGGATCATTGCAGAGCTAGAGAAGAAGTGTGGGGAATACACCTTAGCGTTGCTCCAGGTAAGATTCCAGAAATGATCTTCATTACAGTATTTGAGAAAGGAGAAGTGGACAGTACTCATTAGGGGTCAGTTGGAGAATATTTGATGATTTTCAAACATACATGAAGGCTGTGTAGGTCATTTTCCAGTCACCAAAAGCATTATGAATTGTCTAAAATCTTGATATAGTGGAGAGCTACTTCATGATATGAATTCTTACCTTGAGGCTATCAATAATTAGTTTGAATTGAGAGGTCCCTTGATAGAGTAAATAATGGATTAGTCAAATTATGATACACATCAATACAGTAGAATATTCTGCAACCAGAAAAATAGAATGAAACAACTCTATAGTGGTAGAAGTAATTTTCAGAATATTTAGTTAAAGGGAAAACATGCAGAACTGCTTTTTGCTTGGTTTTAGTGAATATGTATTTATGTATAGACATATGCTCATTAACATTCACAGACTGCCTTTGGCAAAATAAACACAAACATTGAGCGGTAACCTTGGAAAAACAAGAGTGAGATTTTTTTATACAGTATTGCATATTTTAAATCTTGTAACATGCATTACCTTTCAACAAGTAAATTATTATCTTTTTAAGACTCTGTCCATATCCTTCGGCCACCAGGCTTATATCTGCAAAGTGAGTGCTCTTATTTGAGAAGCCCTTACACGTAAACCATTAGGTTCTATTCTAGGGCCAAACCTAGTTCCAGACAGGTAAGGTAGGTGTGACTCAGTTATGCTCAGCTTCTGACCTAGCTCCGTCCACTGTCCCCAGTTTATTAGCAGTCTCCTTCACCTGCTCAACTCTTGTTACCCAGTGTAAGAAAAAAAAGTAAATGGGCAGAGTTTGAATTATGACCATTCTGGATAAGACGGCTGAGGCGAGGTATGGGAAATACGGCCCTTGGGAAATGCAAATCAAAACCACAGTGAGATACACCCTCTCAGCTGTTAGAATGGCTATCAATAAGAGAGGATGGGTGCTGGTGAAGATATGGCGAAAAGGGAGCACTTCAACATTGTTGGTGGGAATGTAGATTGGTCCAACCCCTATGGAAAACAATATGGAGGTGTCTCAAAAAATTAAGAATAGATTTACTATATGGTCCAGCAATTCCACTTCTGGGCATATACTCAAAGGAAATGAAAACAGGATTTCAAAGGGATACACGCACTCCCATGTTTGGAAACAACCCAAATGCCCATTAACAGATGAATGAACAAAAAAATTTAGTACATCTACTTAATGGAATATTATTCAGTCATGAGAAAGGAAAATATCCTCCCATCTTTGACAACATGGATAGACCTTGAGCACATGATGCTTTAAGCAAGATAAATCGGAAAGACACCTATTGCATGATGTCACTTATATGTGGAATCTAAAAAAGTTAAACCTGTTTAAAAAAAAGTAAAATGGTGCTTATTGGGGGAATGGGGTGTAGGGGTGTGGGGCATTGATAAGAGTGATAGTGTTTCAGGGTACAAACTTGTAATGAATAGTAATAAACCATAGAGATCTAATGCATGGTATAATGAATATATAAAACGATATGGTATTATAATTGTATGATGTGATAAATACTGCTACATCGGCAATCATTACAATATACAAGTGTATCAAAATAACACACTATACACCTTAAACTTACTGTTACATGTCAAATTTATTCAACAAAAGAAAAAAAAGACATCAAGATTAAATATAAATCTTGCCAAGACATCATCTGATTCAGCAGGTTCCAAATTCCATATAAAATGACTATATAATCCCCAACTGTAATAAAACTAAGAAAACAAAAACACAAACATTTCCCTTGGGAATATAACAATGATTTCAAGCATTTTTCTGACTTTTACTATTCAATGTTAAAATCTGATATCTGAGATTTAGCACCACAAAGCTGGGGAAATTACATACAAACCAAGTTTCATATTAGAAGATAATTTTCAGGGGCACGGCTCGGAAGAGGCGTGGCTCACATACCAGAGGTGTGGCTCAAAGAGTAACCTTCTCTCTTTTTCACCCTGTAGAATGCAAGATATTCTGTGGAAAGGTAAGTTTTCATTTTGGAATGGAAACATTGGGGTGGGATTCAGGGTCTGAAACGGGAGCACACAGGACTAGAGATATTGGGGTAAGTAAGGATCAGGAGGTCATGTATTGACATCCATCCTCTGGATTGGTCGGGGCCTTGGGTCTGCACAGATAACTGAGATTGTCCTTTGTTTTATAGGAGCGAGTCACTACTGCTTCAGTGTCTGGAGCCCGCCCAAATCACAGACCTGAGTCTGTGCCAAGTAACAGGAATGAGCAGAATGCTCAACATTCTCCAAAGTAAGTTGACACATCCACAATTACAGGGCACTTGATTTTGTATCTGAGAGTCAAGTGAACATCCTAGATAAAAGATTCCAGAGAGCTTAAGGATTTAAAAAGATTGGAGAGTTTAATATGCTGTACATATTGGAGAACCTATCAAGAAAATAACTGTATGATCTTATGTTGAAAGGCTCTCTTTTGCATATCCTTTCCCACTTTCCCAAGCCTGAAACGTGATCATAAGCAGAGTTTGACAGAAAAAAAAAAAAAAATTTAAACTTCTAGGGAAAAAACGTTGGGGCACCTGGGTAGCTTAGTCGGGTAAGCGTCCAACTTTTGATTTTGGCTCAGGTCATGATCTCAGGATCCTGGGATCGAACCTGCATTGGGCCCCACAATCAGCAGGGAGTCTGCTTGAGGATTCTCACCCTCCCCCCCCCCATGCCCTCTCTCTCTCTGTCTCTCTCTGTCTCAAATAAATAAATAAATCTTTAAAAAAAATAAATAAAAAATGTCAACATATATAATGAAAGATTTATATCTCCTACCCCATAGTTCTACCTTTTCTGGAATGTCCTGTCAGTGGATCCATACAGTATGTGGCCTTTTATGTCTGGCTTTTTTCACTTAGCATAAAGCATTTGAGGCACATCCAAGTTTGTTGTGTGTATCAGTAGTTTATTCCTTTTTGTTTTTGTGGGGTACTCCACTGTGTGAATATACCACAGTTTATTCTCTTGTAATTCCAAGGCCAATGGAGTTGTTTCCAAATCTGTGCTATAAATATTTGCTTACAGAGTTTAATGCGAACATGACTTCATTTGTCTTGGTTGCATATCTAGGAAAGGGGTTGTAAAATTTGTTTTCCAAACTGTGTCATTTTGCATTCCCACTGGTAATGTATGAGATTCAGTTACTCCACATCCTCACTAACATTTCGTACTGTCACCTTTTTTTTTTGTTTTTAAGACTGGGGCGCCTGGGTGGCTCATTTGGTTAAGTGTCTGCCTTCGGCTCGGGTCATAATCTCGGAGTCCTGGGATTGAGCCCCATGTTGGGCTCCCTGATCAGCAGCGAGTCTGCTTCTCCCTCTCCCTCTACCTCTCCCCATGCTCGCGTTCTCTCTCTCTCTCTTAAATAAAAAAAAAAAAAAATCTTTAAAAAAATATTAAAAGGGTAACTTATTAAAAATAAGTAAAGCAGACTTAATACATATGTAGTTATATATCACTTTAAACTTTAATTTACATTTCTGAAATAACTAGTGATATTGAGCATATTTTCATGTGTTTATTTGTAATCTCTTTGAAGTATATCTATGAACGTTTTCAGTATTTTTAAAATTGTGTTGTATATTATTTAGTGTTGGGATTTCTTTATATATTCCAATTACCAGTCCTTTATCAGACATGTTTTGTAAATATTTCTTTCACTCTGTGATTTATACTTTTTATTAATTTTTAAAATTTTAATCCTCATATTGTCACCATACCGTATTATATTAGTTTCAGATATACAATATAGTGATTCAACAATTCTATGCATTACTCAGTGCTTATTATGATAAGTGTACTCAGTCCCCTTCACCTATTTCACCCATCCCCCCCCACACCTACCTCCCCTCTGGTAGCCATCAGTTTGTTCTCTACAGTTAAGAGTCTGTTTGGTTTGTCTCTTTTTTTCTTTGTTTTGTTTCTTAAACATATGAGTGAAATCATACGGTATTTGTCTTTCTCTGACTGACTTATTTCATTTAGCACTATGCTTTCTCTTTCCAACTATGTTGTTGCAAATGGCAAGATTTCATCCTTTTGTATGGCTGAGAAATATTCCAGTGTGTGTGTGTGTGCGCGCGCGTGTACGCACCACTTTTATCCATCCATCAGTCGATGGACGCTTGGGCTGCTTCCATATCTTGGCTGCTGTAAACATTGGGGTGCATGTATCCCTTGGAATTAGTGTTTTTGTATTTTGGGGGTAAATGCCCAGTAGTGTGATTATTAGATTGTAGGGTAATTCTATTTTTAACTTTTTGAGGAACCTCCACACTGTTTTCCAGAGTGGCTGCACCAGTCTGTATTTCCACCAACAGTGCAAGGGGGTTCCTTTTTCTCTACATCCTCACCAACACCTGTTGTTTCTTGTGTTGTTGATTTTAGCCATTCTGACAGCTGTGAGGTGATACCACATTGTAGTTAGATTTGCATTTCCTCGATGATGAGTGACGTTGAGCATCTTTTCATGGGTCTGTTGACCATCTGTATGTCTAATTTTGAGAATGTCTGTCCATGTCTTTTGCCCATTTTATAATTGGATTTTTGTTTGTTTTTTGGGGTGTTGAGTTGTATCAATTCTTTAGATATTTTGGATGCTAACCCTTTATCATATATGTCATTAGTAAATATCTTCTCCCATTCTGTAGGCTGTCTTTTAGTTTTGTTGATTGTTTCCTTCGCTTTTATTCTGATACAGTCCCAATAATTTATTTTTGCTTGAATTGCCCTTGCCTCAGGAGACCTATCTAGAAAATGTTGCTATGACCTGTGTCAGAGCAATTGTCACCTGTGTTCTCTTCTAGTATTTTTATGGTTTGAGTTCTCACATTTAGGTGTTTGATCCATTTTGAGTTTTTTTTTTTTTATATAATGAAAGAAAATGGTCCAGTTCCATTCTTTTGCATGTAGCTGTCCAATTTTCTTTTTCCCATTGCATATTCTTTCCTGCTTTGTTGAAGATTAATTGACCATATAGTTGTGGGTTTATTTCTAGGTTTTCTATTCTGTTCCATTGATCTATGTATCTGTTTTTGTACCAGTGTCATACTCTCTTGATTACTACAGCTTTTTAATATAACTTGAAGTCTGGAATTGTGATCCCTCCAGTTTTGTTTCTCAAGATTGCTTTAGCCATTCGGGGTCTTTTGTGGTTCCATACAAATTTTAGGATTGTTTGTTCTAGTTCTTTGAAAAATGCTATTGGTATTTTGAAAGAGATTGCTTGAGTAGTATAGATACTTTAACAATATTTGTTCATCCAATCCATGAGCATTGCATATCTTTCCATTTCTTTGTGTCATCTTCAATTTCTTTAATCTGTGATTTATATTTTCATTTACCTCATAGTATCTTTTGAAGAGCAGAAGTTTTAAATTTTGAAATTCAGTTTATCAGTTTTTTCTTTTATGGTTTGTGTTTTTGTGTCCCATCCTAACAAATCTTTTACTACTCAAAGATTTTTTTCTTCTAGAAGTTTTAGTTTTTACATTTAGGTCTGTTATTCTTTTGGAGTTATATTTGTATATGACTCAAGATCTGGTACAACTCCCACCCCCACCTTTTTTGTACATGTATATATCCAGTTGTTCCAGCATCATTTGGTGAAAACACTATTCTTCATTAAATTTACTTAGCACCTTTGTTGAAAATCAGTTGGCATGTACAAGCCGGTCTATGTTGACTCTAATAGGTCCATTGATCATTGTGTTTATCCTTTTGCTAATACCACACTGGCTTGAATTTTATTCCATAGGAAGTCTTAAAATTGACATGTGAGTTCTCCAAATCTGTTCTTTTCAAAATAATTTTGGCTACTCCAGATCCTTTGCTTTTTCACAAAAAATTTAAAATCAGCTTATTGGTTTCTACAAAAAAAAAAAAAAAAATGGAGACTTGGATTGGTGTTATAATGAATGTATAGATTAATTTGGGATAAGATGATATATTTCTATTTTGGTCTTATTTGATTTCACTCATCAGTGTTTTGAAGTTTTCAGCAAACATATTGCACATATTAGATGGATCCTTAAGCATTTTATTTTTTTTAGTGTTAATAGCATTTCTAATTGAAATTTCATTCATTTCTAGTTTATTGCTGGTATATAAAAATAAATTTGTATATATTGACATTGTAATTTATGACTATGCTAAACTTACTTATTAGAGCTAGTGGCTTTTTTAATAGATTCTTTGCGATTTTCTACAAAGATAGGCAGGTAATCTATTAATACAGGAAGTTTTATTTCTTGCCAGTATGTAAGCCTTTTCTATATTTTTCTCACCTTGTTGTACTGGCTCTAGGACCTCCAATATAATGTTGAATAGGAGCAGTGAGAAACATTTGCCTCCTTCTTGATCTTAGGGTACAAGAAAGCATTAAGTCTTTGACCTTGAACTTTGATGTTAGCTGTAGGTTTTTTTTATAGTTGCCTTTCATAAAGTTAAGAAAGTTCTCCCTCTAGTCCTGATTTGTTAAAACTTTTTATCATGAACAGATGTTGAATATTAGATGCTTTTTGTATATCTACCAAAATATTTGTATTTTTTCTTCATGTATTAATATGGTGAAATATATTTTTTCATATGTTGGCCCAGACTTGCCTTCCCAGAGTAAACTCTTGGTAATGATGTTTTATCCATTTTATTTACTGCTGGATTCAATATGCTAATACTTTAAAGAATTTTTGCATTTATGTTATTGAGGCATGATGATCTGTAAATTTCTTGTAATCATCTATAGATACTTTAATTTTATTTTCATTTCTAGATAATCTATTCTGTTCTTTGTCAAATCCACTTGGTCTTACTTTTTAGCTTCCTATATCCTGTAGGTATTTTTAAGCTTTTCTTTTTTCTTCAAACATGTAAGCAAAAACTATTTTAGTTCTGTGCCTAGTAATTCCAATATCTAAAGTTCTTCAGATTTATTTCTGTTAGTCTCACTTAATAGTGCTGTCTTACTTTGTGAGTGTGTGTTTGATTTTTTAACAGTAAGCTTTGCTTTTTTCCTTGGATATTATTTTTAGAAATTGAGTCCAAGAATGAATCCATGCATTATTCCAGAGAGAATTGCATTTGTTTCTGCCCATCTTCTGGAAATACTGAAAGCCTGGGACAACTTAAATTTAAATTTCAAGGTTTATGGCTTTTAAGACCACCCTAATAACGATATGAATTGGGCTTCAAGTCCAGAAATGTAAGTTCATTTGGCAGCAAAACTTTCTGCTGGATTAGATATTAAAGTAAAAAATAAGGAACTATTCCAGGTTTTATGGTTTATGGTTTAGCAAGTGAAGAAATAAGTATGCTATTAACTGAAGTAGAACTGGAAAGGGGTAGTTTTGAAGTTCCATTTTGGGCATAGTATGTGTGAAATGCCTCTATTATTTCTAACTGGTATTTGGCAGCTTCTTTATGAAGTAAGCCATGGGGCACCTGGGTGGTTAAGTGACTGCCTTCAGCTCAGGTCATGATCCCAGGGTCCTGGGATCAAGCCCCGCATCGGGCTCCCTGCTTGAGAAGGGAACCTGCTTCTCCCTCTCCCTCTGCCGCTCCCACTGCTTGTGCTCTCCTGCTCTCTCTCTGCCGAATAAATAAATAAAATCTTAAAAAAAAAAAATTCTAATGGGTTAAGAAAAAATTATGAAGTAAGCCATGAACATTCAGAAGATATTTAAAACTAAGGCTAGGTGAAGTCACCTAGGGAGAAAGGAGTACAAACTGTAAAAAAGGAAGACCCAGTCTTAAGCCCTGAGAAATCACAATATTTAACAGTTGAGGAGAAAGAGATACGAGAAGGAACAGTTTGAGATACGAAGGCAAGTGTCACTTTCATTCAAGTATGAGAAATCACATTGAGCTGTCTTGTTTGCAGCTTGATTTTTTTCTGGAGGATTCGCACAGGTTTTCCAGCCTCTGCTAATATGTTCTTTTGATTTACTCAATATCAAGAGCCTGCTGGCAACAGTTTCTAAGCATCTGTGTCACACTCTGGTGATATTTAAGGGGAGAGCAGTTTAGTCACAGGGAAAACCCTGCTCTGTTAGGAGATTCTAATGAGTCTTTAGGGGAATGAAGCCTGGAGTTCGAGGCTTGGAGGTCTTTAGAAGAGTAGTTGGCTCCCAGCTGTTACGTGACGAGGATTGAATACCATTTTTACAGCCTGCCAAAATTCCTTTCTGCTCTGACAGAACCTCTGTGAAGTCCATTACTCTCCTTCCTCCTCAGCTTGCATCTCCTTCCATTGTCTCACTGCCCTCTTCTTCTGTGATGTCCAGTTCTTGAAACAAAGCTCAGAGGTCACCTTTCCTGAACTTTGAGATTGCCTCTTCCGTATCTGTGCCTGCAGCTTGTACCCACTCACTGGCAAGTCTCTTCGTGGTAGACGTCCTCAGTCTCTGGTGGTGGCATGGCTGACTCTAACCGAATCGAACTGAATCTCTCTCTCCCCGCAGGAGCTGTGACTTTGGATCCTAAAACAGCTCATCCCTGTCTGGTCTTATCTGAGGATCTGAGAAGTGTGAGTCTCAGAAATGTCCAGCAGGACGTTCCTGGCAGCCCGGGGAGATTCGTTTTCGGTGCCACCGTGTTGGGTGTGGAGGGTTTCACCTCAGGGAGGCACTACTGGGAGGTAGATGTGGAAAAGGCAACCAAGTGGCAGTTGGGGATTTCCGAAGATGCTGCCAGCAGCGCTCGTGACCTGCCCGCTGCTTCCGGAGATAAATTCTTACTCACAGGTTCCATGATGGGAACTGATTATACATTCTGGGTCTTTCCCCCTCTGAAAAGGGTCTTCTTGAGAGGAGAGCAGATGCACAAAGTTGGAGTCTTCCTAGACCGCGAGTATGGGCAGATAGCCTTTTATGATTTGACAAATAGATCCCTCATTTATAATTTCTCTTCTCTCACCTTCCGGGGAGCTGTCAGGCCCATATTTTCTCTTTGTATCCCAAGTGGAGGCACAAGTTCAGACTCGCTCAGCATTTGCTTTCCTCATGTTTCTTCTTGTGATGTTAATGTTAGCCCACAGTCTTCCTCGGCATGAAATCTAAGACCACAAGGGGCCAGAAAGTAAAGAGCTTGACTTTGTAAAAGAATCTATATAAAGTAATCCAATAAAAGTTTCTAACACTTGATTGAGTTGGAATCCAGTTTATTACCCCAGAGCTTTTGCATTCATGTGGCTTTCAACACCTATTTCGAGAAAGAACTTATATTGAAACTGAGTCATGAATGATAATGATGGAAGGACCCTACACTAATTAGAACAATAAATGCATATGCAGCATAAAATTGGGAACTTAGAGAAGTAATATAGTCTGGAATCTCTAGGACTAAGTTAAGGACTCTAGCGATTTCTGAAAACACAATTAGATATAATCAAGACTTTAGATTTGAGAATATCATCACAGTGACATATGAAATGAAGACATCCTGTGACTGATCCTATTCGGACAGTGTCAAGACTTCCTAACATCATTCCAAACAGAGAACTTAATTTCCCTGGGTATTTTATTGGGTGGGGAGGTGGTGGTGCAGAAAATGTGAATATTTTAAAATTATTTTTTTCAAGTATTCTACTACTTTCTTACAAGGAAAAGTAGATTTCTTAAAAGAATCATGATAATTCAGTGCTTTGAAACATATAAGTAATACTGTAATGGTGTCTTGTATTTTCTCTGGTCTTTCTCTGTTTGATGACCCACTGAAAAGTTTTTTCCTGTAGCCTTGCTCAGAGGTGGTTCTACAATGCTGAGATGATGACAGAATATTTGTAAGGGGACTTTTACGTCTATCATACTATATTTCCCTTAATATTTTTAACAACCTAGAAGTATGTATTAATCTTATTCCTTATGTAGAAACTGAGACTCAGAGGTGATTTAATTTTCCTAAAGTCACACAGCTATTAATATCCAGCAAGTAACCAGGATAATCTGGATCATCCTATGAGAAAGCAAGCTCTGACTCAAATCCTGTTGCTTATGCAGTAGGTTCTTGTACATGACTAGGTAGGTCAGTGGTCTAATTTTATTCAAATTTTCTTTTTTTTTAATTTAAAGTTATAGATTCTATACAGTTATTTTTTTTTTAATTTTTATTTATTTATTTGACAGAGAGCGAGCACACAAGCAGGGGATGTGGGAGAGGGAGAAGCAGACTCCTGCTGAGCAGGGAGCCCCATGTGAGACTCTATCCCAGGACCCCGGGATCATGACCTGAGCTGAAGGAACGACTGAGCCACCCAGGCACCCCATTTATTCAAATTTCCTAAAAATGCAAGCCAATTTCTACAGGAAGTGGCGGAAACATACTTGTTTCTGTAGATATTGTGGAGGCTGTGTTCTTGAGGATATGCAGGGTAAAAGGGAAGAAAAGGGAAATATTACAAAAGGGCTTCAGTCAACTTGTGGGGGTCTGGGAAGGTGTAAAGTCTTATTTACCTATTTTGGGGGACAGATTTTCTTTTGAAATATTTATTTGAGAGAGAGAGCGTGCCAGTGGGGGAGGAGCAGAGGAAGAGGGACAAGCAGACTGCGCTGAGAACAGAGCCAGGATCCCACGACCCTGAGATCATGACCTGAGCTGAAATCAAAAGAGTCAGATGCTCAATTGACTGAGCTACCCAAGTGCCCCTGGGACAGATTTTTAATTGACTATTTGGAATTCTCAAAATTTGCTTTTACCACATCATATGGATAATTTTTGTGTATGTAAAGATGTAAGCTTAGGAGGGGCGCCTGGGTGGCTCAGTCGTTAAGCGTCTGCCTTCGGCTCGGGTCATGATCCTGGGGTCCTGGGATCGAGCCCCGCTTCGGGCTCCTGCTTGTCGGGAAACCTGCTTCTCCCTCTCCCACTCCCCCTGCTTGTGTTCCCTCTCTCGCTGTATCTCTGTCAAATAAATAAATAAAATCTTTAAAAAAAAAAAAGATGTAAGCTTAGGAAAAGTCTTTGCACATCTTCACACCAAATCACAAGAAGTCTTGGGGGAAAATAGCCCTGAGAATTTAATGTCTATATGATTCTAAATCTCCACCCTCATCTTTTTTTTTTTTTTTTAAAGATTTTATTTATTTATTTGACAGAGAGAGACACAGCGAGAGAGGGAACACAAGCAGGGGGAGTGGGAGAGGGAGAAGCAGGCTTCCTGCGGAGCATGGAGCCCAATGTGGGCTCCATCCCAGGACCCTGGGATCATGACCTGAGCCGAAGGCAGATGCTTAACGACTGAGCCACCCAGGCGCCCCTCCACCCTCATCTTATATCAAATTTCTCCTGCGTTTGCAGCTTAACTATTAAGAACTATTTCCAGGGGCGCCTGGGTGGCTCAGTTGAGCGTCTGCTTTCAGCTCAGGTCGTGATCCCGGGGTCCTGGGATCGAGTCCCGCATCGGGCCCCTTCCTCAGCGGGGAGCCTGCTTCTCCCTCTCGCTCTGCTGCTCCACCTGCTTGTGCTCTTTCTGTCAAATAAATAAATAAAATCTTTAAAAAAAAAAAAACCTATTTCCAAAACGTAGCATCCAAGAGAATGCAGTATGTCCTTTCAGTGCCACTCTGGGATGAGGGGCACCTGGGTGGCTCAGTCAGTTGGGCATCTGCCTTCACTCAGGTCATGATCTCAGGGTCCTGGGATCAAGCCCCACGTCCAGCTCCCTGCTCAGCAGGGAAAATCACCCCCTTCTCTATTTTCACTTGGGATTCTCCCTATGTCTCTGTCTCTTCACATGATTTTTTTTTTTTTTAATAAAGGAACCATTTATATTGGTTTAGGGGCCCACCCTACAGTATGCGCCCATTTTAACTTAAGGACCCTATTTATAAACAAGGTCATATTCCTAGGTACAGGAAGTTAGGGCATCTTATCTTGTGCATATGATAGGGGGAGTAGGGACAATGGCAGTTCAACCCATAGCAAGTTGGTTTTATAGAAATTATTTTTCATGTACAGTAGCAGGTTTGCAAATTTGGTTTATCCTAAAATCACCTGAGGATTTTTTAAAAAATCCGAATATCTAAGCCACCCCTCTTGACACACACCATTTACATTCATATTTTGGGTTGGAACCCAGGCATCATTTTTCCAGAGCTCTCTGAGTGGTTAATATGCAACCAAGATTAAGAAGAAAATTAGTAGAGGCAAGAAACAAAACAGCTAGTTTGGTCAGTGGCTATAGCCTTTTGTGTGGCTCGCAATTGTGAGTCTTAAAATGTAAAGACATGGTGATAATACTGGGGAGGTAGACTCTTTGGTTTGCAGATGAGAGTAAGTTTTGTATGGCCTCTAGTGATGAGCAGGTATGAGTGGTTCATGTGACTGGGACTGCCAATCAGACTGCTGTTTTAGGAAAATTGTTGTAATAGAAGTTGCTTTAAGAAACCATACGTCTTGGATATCTTGGGTCATCAGGAGCCACCAGTGGTTTGAAACGCCTAGGATCATCCCACCACACTGAGGAGATATTGTCTACCCTTAAAGCATTTTGCATATGGTAAGTTTTTTGCCTAGGATGCATTTAAGTTAAAAATCCAATTTCATACTGTACTTATTACTTGGAAATAGTTCTCTACAAATGTGTAGCAAAGTCAAGCTATGAGGCTGTTTATAGATGAACTACTGATACCTTTCTGGGTTAGGAATTAAGGGAAGGCTCACAGCTGCTACCAATCTAGACCTACTCCTACCTTCAGTTGAGAGGGCAAGCTGCTTGAAATAATCTATCTGAAGCTAAAAGAAGGAAAGGTAAGTGACCTCACTGCAGTTAATTTTCTTGATCTTGTATAAAGTAAGAAAAGGATAAAGAGAAGATAAAGAATTCATGGGGCAGTCATTTGAGGTTCTGATTTCTTGGTTTCCTGATTACAGTGTGATAAATATCATCCATCAGTGGTAATGGAAGTTAAAAAGCACATAGACAGGGAATGTGAAAAGATGGAGAAGGTTACATTTTAGTTGTCTTTACAAATTGGAAAGTGTAGGAGAGAATGGGAAATTTGCCCTGAAAAGAACCTAGTGTCAGATTGGAAATTTATACCCACAGGAGAAGGAATTCTCTGCAGCAATAGATGAATGTAGTAGGATGACAAAAAGGATAGTAAATTTAAATACTACATATTAAGATAATTTAATTTATAATATGCTGTCTGCAAGGTAAGGTTCCAAACAATTTATATGTATCATCTCGTTCTTTTAACTCTTTTAATTTACAGAGTCAGAAATATGCTAAAAATCACCAAATAGTAATACAGACTCTTAAATAAACAGGCAGTTTAATCGTTCCACCCACACAGATTGTATTTCCGGAAAAGTATTCAGTCAGATAACTGGGATTGCTATGGGATTGACTGGGAGGGAAGGCAGGGGAAGTCAAAGCCTGATAAAATGTAAAGGTGAAATTCACATTTCTCAAAAGCAGTTGATGGAGAGTTAAATGCATTTTGTGAAAATAATTCTACATTATGTATTTGTATAGTAAAATTTTTAACTAAAAAATTGATTACAAATTAGGTGAATATTTTTTTTCTAAATGAGCATTTTAATGAGCTTTGTGTTTATTCTAATGAACTCTGTAGTCAACTAAAGATACTCCACATTGTGTTTCTTATTTCAGATCTAACTATGTGGTCATTCCAGATACTTGAGAGATACTAGTGGATTTTCCTTTGAAGAAGGGGTGGATCTGAGGGTCGAAGGGTACTTGTTGTAATCTCCTTAACTCTTGTTCTTTGGCCTGTGAAATTTCTGAACCTAAAAGCTATTCCTATGTATGATGTTGAAATTCAGAACTTCAAGAGACGAGGAACCTTAAGTGTGAATTTTCTCTGAGAAAATACTATCCTTTTCACCATCGTGGAGTTAGATGGCTGGTTTTAGAGGGAAAGGCAGAGAGACTTGTTTCCCAGGTCTCGAGTAATTTGAGGAACTGGAGGAGGTGTGTGACATGCGTCACCTCTTTAGGACCAAAGCTTCTTTTCAAAAACTGATGAAAAAGACATGTGAATATTCATCAAGAGTATCTTCCCCACCCTCAGGACCCCTAGGTTCCCAAATGTGTCAACCTCTTAGGCCTCCCACGCTTAATGTAAGCTTCATGAAGCTCTGTTTCCAATTACTCAGGAGTCCTCACTGACTCCTTTATTTCGTTGTTTCGCTCCCATTCTATATTCAATCCATCAGCAAGTGCTGTTAACTCTACCTTCCATATATATCCCAAATCAAACTTTTCTGTTTTTAAGCTATCTTTCCTCTTACCACACTAGTCCAAACTCTTGTCTTTCACTCAGATGACTATGGTGGTCTTCTGAAGCATTCCTTCCACTCTTGTCTTCCTCAGTCTACGCTCCACAAAGAAGACCTTCCCTGAACATTCTATCTCATTCTCACTCTTCCTCTGACATTATTTCCTTTATAGCATCTGTAATTACCTGGATTCATATTTAATTTATCTATCCTCTTTCTCTGTAATGTAAACTCCATGATGGCAAGGGCTTTGAATGATTGGTGAACAATGCAATCAACAATATCAAGCGATCACTATATGTCAGGTACTTTACATGAGAGAACAGAACAAGGATCCCTGACATCAATGGGCAAAGAAGACAGCTTGACATTGGAGCTTTGGAGTATAATTTTTGTCTCAGGAACTCTCTATGAATTGTTTTTCTTTGGTTTTGTCAATAGGATTGCTACTAATGAAAGAGTTTTCTGATAGCCTTCCATCATGATCCAGTGACCATTAGGTTTTCCCAAGCATGTCTCTGAATATGACTTAAAAAATTAGAGCTCAGGTTTTTTCTGCTCTAAGAGTAGACCAGCTTTCCAGCTCATAAAGCCTGGGATGACTACAGGGAGGGGAGATGGAGACCTATTTGACTTGCTTCAAATAAAAGAATCCACGGTGAGGAGGGATTAAATTTTTTCAGTCATTAAGAACAGGTCTTTGTTTACACATGCACAACAGTTTATTCTTGTTGGATAGATGGAATATAATAATTCTGGACTTAGGGGCAACGTTCACAAAAAGTGTCTGCTAAGGAGAAGGCTACAACTATTCATAAAAATGGATCATTATAGGTTAAGAGTTTGTACTAACTAGAAATCCCAAGAGCCATTTCCCTGTTGGTTCATGATGGTTGGTCTGGGAAACTCCCCTGTGGCTTTCACATGAGTATCAAAATCCAAGGCGTTCTTGAGAGTCCTGTTTGGCTAGTGGTTTCTCAGTCTTGAAGCATTTGCAGTTCCTCTCTTTGGTTACTTTTTTCTCTAAATTAGAGTTTCTACACAAGGTTTAAAAGTCTTCTATCATTTTAAAAACTAGGTCCAAGAGAAGATACTACATACCATTAGGTGTCAAAAGTATCTATACATATATGCATACATACAGACATATACAAGACCACTGGCTAGTTGAGAACATGATGAGATTTATTCCCCCAGCGGAAGGTTAGTGGCTTATTCTTTTTGACAATAGAGTCATACTTTCATAGCATACAACTTAATGCATTTTCCCTTTAGAAAAGATGTCTTATTTACCTTTGTCTCACCTTAAACACTGTGAATGTTCACAGTAGTTATTCATTAAATACTGGTGAATGGATGCCTTGTTAAAAATAAATGGCCTTTTGGGGATCCTGGGTGGCTCAGTTGGTTAAGCGTCTGCCTTCGGCTCAGGTCATGATCCCAGGGTTCTGGGATCGAGTCCTGCATTGGGCTCCCTGCTCAGCATGGAGTCTGCTTCTCTCCCACCCCCCTCCCTTGCGCTCTCACTCTCTCTCTCTCTCTCTCCCTCTCAAATAAATGAATAAAATCTTAAAAAAAATAAATGACCTTTTAATGTGTTGGTTGATGGTGAGTTATCTTACTGAAAAGAGAAAATAAGTGAAAGCTTGCATAGTGAACAGTGAAACCCAGGCCACTAGATGGCTTCAGGAATGCTGGCAGTCAGGTTTATCCTTTGCCCCAAGGCAGACTAGTAAACTAAGAGGAAAGACCTCATATTTGGTGTTTCACATAGATTCCCAGTCACCTTTGAAGTACCCTACTCCATAGATAAAAATGAACAGGAGCGCCTGGGTGGCTCAGTCAGTTAATCGCCTGACTCTTGATACGTGCTCAGGTCATGATCTTGGGCTGTGGGATCGGTCCTGGAAGGGGGCTCCGCGCGGAGTCAGCTTGGGATTCTCCCTCTCCTGCCCCTTCCCCCACTCCCGCTTGCTCTCTCTCTAGCTCTCTCAAATAAATAAATATTTTTAAAAAATAGCAACAAATGATTTAAGAAAAATCTGGAATATGATAGAAAAAGACCAATAGTATTGGAATTTGGAGGAAAACCTCAAAACCATTAATTTTCTCATTGAAATGAAAAGGTATTCTAGAAATACTGTGTACAAATAAAACAAAAAAAAAACTGCAACATAAAAAACTTCAGTAATGAAATTCAGTAAAACAGAAGAAAAACAATGGAAATGTCCTAGAGAGGAAAGCAAAAAGATGAAAAACAGTTGAAAAAGATGAATCTAATCCAAAGAGTTTATCATCTGACCAATGGGAATTACAAAGAGAACTGAGAAAGTGGAGGAGAGGAAAATTTCAAACCATTTTAAATTGATGGCTTTTCACATTGAAAGCGTCCCTCACATGCCAGTATGATGAATGAAAACATCCACACCAACGTAGAACATTCTCAGGGATCTCTCTGAATATCAAGATAAAGAGAAGAGTCTAACAACTTCCAGGAGGAGAGAGAATAGGTCTCTCACAACAGAATCCAATTTCAGAATGGCTTTGGACTTCTCAATATTGATACTAATAGAAATTAAAGGACTCTTGCCTTTCCCAGTTCTGGGGAGAAATGCTTCCAACTTACATTCCATACCTAGCCAAATTATCAATTTAGTGTAGAAATACCTTTGCTTGCAAAGCCAGAATAGAATGTGCTCCAGTTCAGTGAGGGAGTGTACCAAGAAAAAAAGAATCTCAGAAGTGGTAAGTGGAACACAGGAAAGAGGTAAGGGAGTTAACCAAAATGATGATGAAGGACAAAATTCCCAGAAGATCAGCAACAGCTTGCCCAAATTAGAACAAAAGACTCACAGACAGATGTGGAAAAGATAAATAGAACTGATTTTGATAGATGTCTGACCATCAAGAGCTTGATAGTTCCATAGGAAAGTTTAAGGGATGATTTAGTGATTGGTACATTTGAAAAATAAGGAAGGAAAACATACAGAAAAATGAGGCAATGGTTAACTCCATAGAAAATAATGTTGATTAATGAAGAGTATTTACATTTGCTCAGCTGAAGGATATTTCTTGGGTCATAAAGTTCATTGAAAAGTGATTTAATCAAATGTTGGTATATCGCTTTATTGGCATGATGGGGAAGGGGAAATTTATCTGGCAGGAGTGGGGGAATAATAAAAATTCTGAGTTCTTATGGTAGGGAGCTACTGATAATGCCTAAAAAGGAAATATTAAAAAGTCTGTAAATTCTGTAAGTATTGAGTTGATTGTGTCTACGTAGCAGGAATGGAGGGAGGTGGAGGGCTTGGAACTATAGTTTTCATTTTGATTTTTTTTCCCATTATAACCCTTATGGCACTTCTTGATCTTACGAACTAAGGTATTTGAAAATAGTAGATGTAATCGCTTCTTGGCCTTTTGCCTAAGATCAAGTGTGAAAATAGTAAATGTAAAACACTGGAGAATAAATGGTGTACTGTATTTCCTTTAAACAACCACACATTTAATCTCAGAGTTTACCTGGAATATCAGATTATTTCCATGACAGTTAGAGTATTAAAGTATTCTAACGGAGGTGTTACCAAGACCTTTGGAGCTCATTAGAAAATCTATATAATTCTAAAGAAAAGCAAAATACGCACACCTCAATTTCACCAATTTAAAGAGGGAAATGAGAAAAAAAACAAGCCAATAAGAGAGAAGGAGGCAAGGCAGTGAAGACCCAGGGAGTTCCTCAGACAAGCTGGAATGCTGGCAAAGCAAGCGAAACTTCGGTAAAGATAACCTTCCACTGCTGCAGGATTGCAGAAGTTGGCATTTAGGAGAAACTTAATAAAACAAAAGTCTAATACAGAAAATTATTCTTGTAAGAACATACCTAAAGAAAAAAAAAAAACCACATGAGACATTCCAGCTAGGATTTGGTACAGAGACTGCTGTTTGGCTCCTGGTTATTTTGTGAGTGATTCTGGTCTCCACCAATAATGCCGTGGTTCCTTCAACTTGGGTCTAACAAAAAACTTGTGCTTTTTAGGCTGATGGTCTCCAAGTTTGACAGCTGTAAACAAGTAGTAAGCACTGCTTTGAATCCTGGACAGATGGGAATTGTTTTAAATATTTAAAATTAATAAACATATTACTCTTAATTAATATTTGACAAACTGATACTACTTAATGTTATTTATATTAATAGCAACAATTAATATATCATAAATTAATAAACTGACAATTGTGGGAATGCTGGGATCTGCCAGGCACTCAGAATAATAGGAGATTGGGAACAATAAATCTAGGGCTTGACTGGCTTTTCTTTCTTTTTTTTTTTTTAAGATTTTATTTGTTTATTTGACAGAGACAGACACAGTGAGGGAGGGAACACAAGCAGGGGGAGTGGGAGAGGGAGAAGCAGGCTTCCTGCTGAGCAGGGAGCCCGATGTGAGGCTCAATCCCAGGACCCTGGGATCATGACCTGAGCCGAAGGCAGATGCTTAACGACTGAGCTGCCCAGGCGCCCCTTGACTGGCTTTTCTTGTCCCCTCAGGATTACGAGGTGTTCTGACACTTTCTGTACCAGGTAGATCCCAATGTTTGCAGAATTTCTAGAAGTGGAAATATTTTACAAATTGTGTCTGTTTCTGAATGGTAATTTAAGCATTGCATATAAAGTGTCTATGATTCAGCGTAAAACTACACTTTTGGGATCTATCATGAGACTCGTACAAAGAATGTCAATAGTGACTGGAAGATAGACCAAGATATCTGCCCTTGCTCTGCGTGGCAGCCTTACTCCAGTGGTTTCTCTACTGCCGATGAAAACAATTGGGGAATGTCATGTGACCCTCCTAGGGGTTCCTGCCTCTGTTCCTGCGCGAGCTCTTCCTGCCAGTGTGTAGCTCACTGGAAATGCCGTCCCTCTCCCATAACCGCACTGAGTGACGGGCAGCACCCAACTGTCTACAACCCCCATAAACAGGGAGGAAAGGCTGGTGAATCTGAGACTGATCTGACAGCCCCACCATCTGAAGACTGGTCCGTGTTCTCTCCACCCTTGGCCATACTCCATCCATTCTCCCCTCCCTTCCTTTCTCAACCTGTTGCCTTTTGTCCTGAGCAGGGTCTTTCATCGATCACAGACACTGGTTATAGTTCTAGGTATTCATCCAAACGACAGCATCCAAAGCGGGGTGGAGAGGGGAGGTATGTGTTTTTGAGATTCTTTCAGCTTCTTTGCAGGGTCTCAAATGGGGAAAAGAGTGAAGAATATTTACAGGGTTTTAAGGGCCTGTGTCAGGTGGGTTTTGCCAGGCAGAGAGCCTAGTTTGTGACATCACAGCATTGGATCAACGTGAGGCTAGGGGATTATTAAACAAGTATTGGTGAGCATGCTGATGCTCTTGCTAATCAAGTAATTTTCGGGGGCTCATAGTCTCATCTTCCAGGAGTAAATTGCTTAAAGTCAGTTGCTCCATTACCTGTGGTCTTAGTAATGTTTAACATACGGGTGGGACATTATGCTGATTTCAGTTCTCATTTCTTAGGCACCGTTTTTCATAGTTTCCAGAAGACTGGCCTTACCTTAACTGGGTCATGGACAGAATTAGATAAAACAACTCAATGTGTTTCTCGGTGTATCTCTTGAGTGTGCAGAAAGATAAAGTTATCATAAAAACCGGATCACATTAGAGATAACTCCTTTTTTTGTCTTCCTTTGTGTTACTCAGGGAGTTTGAAAGCATTATTCAGCCTCTTCCAGCCCTGTTTGTCCCCACTTCAAGTCAGTAGACTTCTTTAATCCGAACCCTTATAATTCTTCTGTGTAAGTTCCCCCTGCTCACTGCTGTGCGAGAGCCTGCTAGAGCCGACCGTGACATTCTCAGGAATTGTGCCAGCCAGCCGACATCACATTCGGACTTTAACGGACTCACACCATGGTGCAAATGAGTGCAGCTCCCCCTCAGCTGGTTGTTAAGCATTGACCAGCACAGCACTGCCTATAGGTGCCACTCTTCACCCAAGTATTTGATTTTATAATGCCTATAATTAATTTTTCAGGGAAAAAAATCAAAGAATTATTTAACTTAAATATTCATTTGCTATAAAGAACAGCATTTCCTGTAAGCCCTCTGAGGTTATGGGGGGGGGAGTTATGAAAAACATAAAGGTGCTTCAGTTTTCCTGCATTTGGAAACCAAACTCAGTTAGGTTTGAGTATTCTTTGACTCTTCGACCCATCCATCCTCTAAGTGTTCCTCTTTTTCATTGGCTATATTATTGTCTTCCAGATTCATGGGCCTTTGAGCAAGCTGACTGGCTGGTGAAATAAGCTGATGAACTCCTACAGGTGGATCATCTTCTCCAGTTGATTATTAAAAACTTCATTTGGGGGCACCTGGGTGGCTTTTGATTTCGGCTCTGGTCATGATCTCAGGGTCCTGGGATTGACCCCCTGAGCAGGCTCTGAGCTCAGCAGGGAGTCAGCTTCAGGATTCTCTTTCTCGCCCTCTGCCCCTCCCCCCACTGGCTTGTGCACACACTAATATAAATAAATAAATCTTAAGAAAATTTCATCCATAGTCCAGTTCTTTAAATGAGAAGGCGTGTGATAAAACACTCTCCTCTGAGCACCTTCTATGCTGGACGTCTGCACACCCTTTTCCCAAGCCTCCTTTCCACCTGTCCTGCAATTTATCTTTCCAAATATTTGAAAAGCACCTGGAAAAAAATGCCTGGTAGCTAGTAGGAGCTCAGTATTGTTATGCAATTGTTATGCAGTTAGAAAATTATCAAATAGATGAGGCACTTTCTTAGTTTCCCAGGACTCCCTGCTATAACAGATGGTTACAAACGGATTGGCTTAACACAATAGAAGTGTATTCTCTCACAGTTCTGGAGGCCATAAGTCTGAAATCAAGATGGTATTGGGGCTGTATTCCTGCTGAAGGTTCTAGGAAAGAATCCTCCCGTGCTTGTTCCAGCTCCTGGAGGCTCCAGGTGCTCTTGTCTTCTGGCTGCATCATTCCAATCTCCACCTCCATCTTCACACGCCTTCTCCTCCTCTGTGTGTCTCTTACAAGGACACTTGTTACTGGATTTACTGCCCACAGGATAACCCATGATGATCTCACTTCAAACTCCTTAACTTGATTACACTGGCAAAGTGCCTTTTACCAGATAAGGTCACAGTCACAGGTTTAGGGAATTAGAGCATGAAGATATCCCTATTTGAGGGCCACCATTCAATCCACTCATAGGACCTAGACCTAGAAAAGTGATTAGAACACTCATTGAGCTCACCAGAAGTTCACAATAGACAACCACATAACTAGACAGCTATGGTCCTGAAGAATCATACACAGGGTATTAGCAGAACACAGAGGAGGAATGCCTTACCTCATTATAGTTGGGGTGGGGATGGGTTGTTGAAAACTCTTAGAGGCAAGTGGCCTCTAAGCAGAAATTTAAAGATGAGTCTGAGTTTTCTAGGGCAATGTGGGTGGCTTGGAGAAGGCCATTTAGGCAAAACAAAAGCACCATAAAGTCAAGAAGAAAAGTTACTGGTTTGAGTAGGAGAATTACAAGAACCTCGGTATTGCTGGAATATAAAATTGCACATTAGTAGCTGGTGAGTAAAGGTGAAACAGGAAATGATCAGGGCCTCCCACACATTAATGTGAAATGAAATCTTCTAGGCTTCTTGATAAAATGCAGACTCTGATGCAGCAGATATGGAAATGGGCCTGAAATTCTGCATTTCCGAAAGTTCCAGGTAATGCTGATACTGCTTAGCTGCAGAGCACCCGGAGTAGCACAAATTTAGACCAGTGAACTGAAATCCTACAGGTGTAAAGAAGAAAGGAATGAAGCAGGGCAGTGCTAACTAGGGTGAACTAGAGGGTTTCCATTCCACAGAAATATCGCTAGTTGGAAGCAAAGGGTCCATTGCTGCCAGATCTTCCAAGAGAAATACAGATCAGCATTTCTATTTGAAGTCAAATAAAATTCTAACAAAAAAAAAAAAAAAAAAGTTGGTCTACTAGTTGTTGACCCATGGGAGAAACTTTGGATTCAGGAATCCTTACCTCTGGGAAGCTGAGATAGGGAGGGCCTGAGGGCACTGAGACCTATTATTAACTCTTGGAACACCTGGAATTGTCCCAACAAAAGGGGCAGAATTAGCAAGTATCCTAAAGCAAATTCCAGTTAATGAAAAGAATGACTTCAGTCTGAGGAGATAGAATGACCTTTGGACATTACTTAGGATCAAAAAAGAGGAGCAAAAAAAGGACCCTCCTGATTTTATCATATAACTGCAGAAAAATGGGGTTTTAGTATGGCCAGTGTTGGGAAAAAAGTAGTTTTCTCAAGGTTTACCCCAGGCATGATTTGGCTTTAGAAGGTTCTTGACAAATTGTTTTTCTTCTACATGATAATCCGTGAAGAAAGCACCAGAGAAGGATTTAAGTAGAAAGCCTTTAAAATCAAGAGCAGCTGTACCCAATTTTTATTTGAATCTGAGCATTCTTCTCAATGATAGAATGCCTGTCTGACAAAGAAAGCCAAGCGTCACTCTCTTCACTTAAAGGAGGAACAGTTCTGGAGCAGTCGAAGCTATGTCATTGGCATAATCGGGCACCCACTCTTCTGCATGTCCCATTTCCATTCTCAGGAATCGGGGCTAATGAATCCATACCAAAAGCTGCAGAAGAATACTGGGTTAGATTGCCTGATTGGTCCCAAGTCTACTGCCTCTTCTTCATTAGATATGAATACTTGAAGGAATTACATAACCTCTCTTATACCTCAATTTCCTCATCTATAAAATAGGGAATAATAATATATATCTCATTGGGTTGTTAGAAAGTATTAAATGAGTTGATAACTCTAAAGCTCTTTGTGCTTGGCACATACCAAGCACGGAAAGAATAAAGATCCCCTGATGGTCCTCCTTTGATGCCACGGACAGGGAAACCCATCCAGGCCCTGGCTTGATGGGTACCAACCGCTGATTGGAGTACTGACAGCCCAATACTGATTGGGCAATTTTCTAGGGTCGAAGCCGTAGAGAGGACACGTATTTCATTTTCAGGAGATTGAGGATATTGTGGATAATCTTAAGGGATTTGAGGACCAGAGACTGACTAATAAGAGGAAGAGTTTCCCTCAGAGGAAGGTCTGTATTGTTTCATCTTTTTGTCTGATGCACAGGTTTACACAGAAAAACTAGAGCCCTAAGTTGCATCTTCATATAATTGGCCACATCATATAGAAGGATGGTCTTCTTATCGAAGATGTGTTCCTAAAAAGTCAGTCTGTGTCCCCAAAAATTTCCCAGTACCTGGCAGCTGGGAGGCATTTAGTAAAAATGCCTGGACTAAAGATTGGGCTATAGTTTCTGCAAACCCCTTTCGCTTAAGGTTTATCTCTATTTATTCAGAATATAAAATGCTTTTACAAATATAATCAATGACTTGAAGGAAGTTTTGGACCTCTTTCCATTTGATTTGTATATTAGTATCTGTGGATATCTTTTCACTTTCAGGAAGGAGTGGAAAAGTATACAATGTTTTTGAAATTAAGACATTGGGAATAGTATCTGTTCTTGGAGAAAGAAAAGATTATAGCATAAGCAATGTAATAAGAGAAAATACTATGGACTACAGATCTCACTGCAAAAATATGGTCCATGGAGAATGATGTAAAACTCCAAATTATAATTTATAAAGTTACACCAATTTCTAAAGATATTTTTAAGTTGACCTCTATGACGATTATATAAACATAAGAACCGTATAAAATAGGATAAAAGATTCTCCTAGAATATTTAATATCCTCTATTTGGAAATATCCAAACTAGAAACAAATAGTACAAATAATGCAGATATTGTCTAGGAGAGACTTGGCTTCAAGTCTTTTATTTTAAATAAAATGGGAAAGGGGGGAGGGTCTTACAGATGATGACAATTGATTCACATGAGCTCTGAAACTATAAGGAAGAGCAGTTTGAACATTCTTAAAAAAAAAAAAAGACTTTCTCTTGTTAAGGTGATGTGGTAGACAGTCTGTAAAGGGGCTCATGACCCCACCTCCTGGTATTCATGTGTGTGTAATCCACCCCCTTGGAGTATAGGCAAGACCTGGGATTTGCTTCTAACCCATAGAATATAGCAAAGGTGACAAGACGTTGCATCTGTCATTACGTGAGGTAAGATTGTAACATTTGTCTTTCTGAGAGGCTTTCTCCCTTGCCTGGCTTTGATGAAGCAACTGGCCTTTGGGGTGGTCAGTATGGCAAGGAACCGTGGGAAGCCTCTGGCCAACAGCACGAAACGGAGTTTCTCAGTCCAAACACATCCAGGAAGTAAATGCTTCCAACAATCACAAGAGTTTGGAAGTGAGTCTTTTTCCAGTAAAGCTTTCAGAAGGTAACTGAGCCCTGGCTGACGTCTTGATTATAGCATGGCAGAGCCCCAAGCTGAGCCATTCCCGGTGCCCGACCTGCGGGAAGACAACTGTTTCCAGGTAGGAAATTTATAGTAATGTTGTTATACTGCAATAAATAATTAATGTAGGGTATATGTTGTTAGGATAGTTCTTAAAGACCATGATGATATTAATGTGTTAGAAGAAAGGTGAAGGTAGGGCATAGTAGTGTATTTCATATAAGAACACTAGCCCTGCAACCAAAGGCTGATACTACCCACTCAGTCACACCCCGATCCTCCACACTTAGGCCTCCCATATGAGAAACTGGCTGAGACTAGAGAACTTTCTATATTAAGTTTTCAGTGTTAGGAAAGGCTTCCTAGCCCAGTGTTTCTTTCCTTTTTATCTCAACTTTTTATAAAAAACAAACAAAAAATCCTATAGAAAAGTTGAAAAGAATACCAGTGAACATCTATATAACTTTGTATTTTGCTACATTTGGTTTATCACCTTCTGTCTCCACTCACACACAAACACACTGAAGCTCTAGTTTCGATTTGACAAAATCAAATAACTTTTGTATAGTCTTTGGGGGGCTGTGTTGTGGTCTTCTCACGGGGCAGTGTCACAAACTAGCCTAGATCCAGGTGTTGACTAGAAAAATAGTTCTAACACCTCCTCCTTCTCACCTCTTCTCTCTCTCCAAGGAAGAAAGCAATTCACGGGAGAAGCTTGCGTAAGTCTGCATCTCTTCTGTTCTCCCAGAGAGGGTTTGGAACAGAACTGTATGTTTCCAGTTAGGCTGAGGAGATACCTTTTTGTTAATTCACCAACATGCTATGAACTGTTACTCCAGCCTTTGTTAAATGGTGTGAGAGGGTAACTGAAAATTTTCCCTACACAGCAGGAAGAAACTAATATTTTATCTTTTTTTCAAAATTTGTCAGGACCGACTCCTTATGATAGCTCATAAAAACCCCTGCAAGTTTGTGTTGTTAAGTGTCCGTGAGCTGTCCTTATGAAAAAGGAGAAATGTGAACCAGCCCCTGAGCTGTCACACGAATGCAACTAGAATCAATTTGCTATGGAGTACTTTCTTGCAATTCCCTTTCCTCTGTTAAGGTCTTAGTTTGTGTACCTGGAATCATACTATGTATAATTATATAATGTGCTTAATTTGCTTTGATGACTAATTACAAAGCTATGTGGAAACTTTTTATTTTTTTTTATTTTTTAAAGATTTTATTCATTTATTTGATAAAGAGAGAGAGCACAAGCAGGGGGAGCGGGAGAGGGAGAAGCAGGCTCCCTGCCGAGCAGGGAGCCCGATGCGGGACTCGATCCCAGGACCCTGGGATCATGACCTGAGCCGAAAGCAGACACTTAACCATCTGAGCCACCCAGGTGCCCATATGTGGAAACTTTTTAAAATGTAGTTTTTAAATAGATAATACTCACACTTTCCTCCATCTGCTCTTTCATCCAACCAAGTATCCCTCTCCAGAGAGTCTGTAAATATACAAGCATGTATATATTTCTTTGTAATAAACTAATTATAGCATATTTTTCCACGTAGTTTGTCATAAAATAATATATCATGGAATTCCTTTTATCTGTCTATCTGTCTATCTACCTATCTATTTTTTCTTTATTCTTTGTTACAGCTGCATGTGTATTAAAAATATACTACTGTGTTTTATGTACTAGGCTCCCTGTCATTAAATTGTTTTCACATTTTTATTGTAACTCATGATATTACAATAAATAGCCTTGTATAATGTAATTTCATATAATACATGTTCAAGTATATATTTAGAGTGAATTTCCTGAGTTAGAAATATTGGGTCAAAAGTATGTACCTTATAATTCTTATGTATGTCATAGTTCTCCACAGAAATATCAACATACATTTTCACTCACAATTTCCTCTTTCCCGTTACTATGACCCATAGTGTAATCAAATTTTATTTAACACATTTAATTTTGTTTGGAAACATGCATACAGAATATATGTGTGTAGATAGGTAGACCACACACACACACACACACACACACACACATCTACCAGAGTGACTATAGAAGAATAAAACACTTGTGAACCCATCACTTAGTTGAAATAAAATAATAGATTTCAAATATCTTAGAAGCTTTCTATGAGTTTCTCTCTATTTGTCTTTTCCTCCTTTCCCAAAATAATGACTATTTTGAATTTTGCATTTCTATCTCATGTATATTTTTGTTCTCTGTTTTCTGGATTTATAGAAAATTTCTATGTGTTAAGGAAGTTTCCCCTGTGTGATATTAGTTGCAAACTTTTCTCAGTTGTTTGTTTTGATGTTGCTTTTTGTAGGTTTTGCCATGTAGCTGAATCTTCTATAGCATCCGGGTTATGTGCTATGTTTAGAAAAATCCTCTCCACTATGACATTATTTCTTTTAAATCCCCTTTTCAATGATTAGTTTTCCTTTCCTCTTTTCAATTTATATCTTTGAATACTTTTCCAAATTTTGGAATTGGTAAGCATTTCTAGGAATACTGCTCCCACCATAGAATTACACTTGACATTGTTTGGGGCCATATATGGAGTCTTTTCCAGAATCTCCATCAGTAGAGACCCATTGTTGAATAATTTAAAAAGCTAACCTTGGGATCTCTCTTTGCCTGTTATTGTAGCTATGTATGGATTTTGGAGAAAATGGTTACTAACTCCGAAATTACATCTGGCCTGTAAATATCCTGCTGGATTTGAATATGCTGTTTTCATTTTTAAAGAGTGTTAATACCAATTAGCCTAGAAAATTTTGATTGACTACAACAAATTCTACCACCTGGAGATAAACCACTGCTGTTAGCATTTTAATGTATTTCCTTTCAATTTATTCCTCTATGAATGTACATATTTTTATATTAAAAATAAATTAGGATTGGGATGTTTAGTGTTTGATATCCTGCTGATTTTATATTATAATTTGATATAAATATCTTTCTGTGTCAGTATAAATCTAAATCATCTTAATAGCTATATGGTTATATCCTATCGGTTTACCATAAATGAATTACCCAAGTTTTGATTGGATCCAATTAAGTTTATAATTTTTGCTTATCTGTACATATAATAGACAATACAGCCTGGTTTCAGTCACACATAGTTCTGTTATTTGGGATGAAGGCTCCAATAAAATGCTTTTTAGATGGGGCTGATAAGTAGAAGCCTTTTGGCATACCTGTAGAACAGGGTCAGACAACTTAAAAATAATCTAGCATTTATGGTCAGTGGTGAGAAGAGCTCTTTTTTTTAATTAATTTATTTATTTGAGAGAGAGAAAGAGCACAGAGGGAGAGAAGGAGAAGGAGAAGCAGACTCCCCACTGAGCAGGAAGCCCGATGTGGGGCTCGATCCTGGGACCCTGGGAACATGACCTGAGCCAAAGGCAGATGCTTAACCGACTGAACCACCCAGGCGCCCCCTGAGAAGAGCTCTTGCATTAAAAAGCGTCCCTACTCAATGACTCCAGCCATGTTAAAAGAACAAATCCAGCTTGGAGAAGTCCATTAGCCTGAATGACTTGTTTGTTTTTGATGAGGACGAACAATTGAACTGATACCAGTTCGGGAACTACTCAGGCCTAGAGTCAGTGAAGTTGTAAAATCTATTCTCATCTGTGGAGCTGTGTCTTCAGAACCGCACTATCCGACCCACTAGACACTAGCCACATCTGGCTATGTACAGTTAAATTAATTGAAGTGAAATGAAATTAAAAATTTAGTTTTTCAGCCAAACTGGCCACATTTCAAGAGCCCAGTACTGGTGGGAGAGCGGCTAACACGTTAGATGGTGCAGCTATAGAATATTTCCATCATTGCAGAGAGCACTGTTCTAGAAAATTAAACTGAGAGCATTTTGCAAAATACACTGGGACCAGAGATTGTGTGGGGAATATCCCATCAGACGCTATTTTTGTAGTCCATTTGAAGATAGTGTTAGTAAAAAGGGGAAAAGAGATTTATATGAGATGATGTTAAGTTATTATAGGGCGTAAAACATGATGCTGTAACTTTTAACTTGGGCGACTGGGAGATAGAAACATCATGAAGAGAAATATAGGACACATAAGGAGCAGCAGGTGTAGGAGGAAAGATCCTCCAGGAGTGTGCTGCATTGAATATTGGGGGCTATCCAGATAAAGCAGATCAAAGCATAGGGGCTTAAGAATGAGTCTTATGGTCAAGAGTGGATTTTTGAGACAGGTCAGACAACTATTTTCTCTTTTTTTGTTTTTTCAATTTGATTTTTAATTTACTGCCTGGATAGGGCAGCTTACTTTAAAAAATGTAGGTAAAATTTATGTTGAGTACACTGAACAAATCTTAAGCGTATAACTCAATTATCTTTTACACATTTATGTACCAGTGATATTACCAGTTACTTTTAGATTCAAAAGATTTCCATCATACCCCAAGGTCATTAGTCCACCTTCTTAGACAATGCCTAGCCTCCCCCAAAGTAACCACTATCCTGACTTTTATTACAAGATTAGTTTTGCCGGTTCCCAAACTTCACATAAGTAGAATGATGGCATATTGCTCAGGAGATTTTCCATGCTGTTTCATGTATCAGTAGTTATTTTATTATTGTTGGTTTGCAGTGTAATACCCTATAGTATAGACAAATCACAATTTATCTGTTCTCCTATTGGTAGACATTTGGATTATTTCCAATTTTTACCTGTTGTGAACAAAACTGCTATAAATGTTCATATACACATTTTTTTCGGTGGACACATGCATTGATTTCACTTAGGTATGTATCTGGGAGTGTGATTGTTGGGCCATAGAGTCCTGAAACGTGTGGAAATACAATGATGTACCCAAAGGTTCATATCCATCGCACATCTTGGCACTTTATTATTAATCTCATGATGTGTGTGTGTGTGTGTACGTGTATGCCTACACGTCTGCATGCAAAGATCCATAGTATGTTATAGATGCAATATTAGCAATAACAAAAATAATGGAAGGCAAAAATAATCTCGTTGAAAGAAAATAAACCCTCAAGGGGCACCTGGATGTCTCAGTCGGTTGAACATCTGCCTTTGGCTTGGGTCATGATCCCAGGCTCCTAGGATCCAGCCCTGCATTGGGCTCCCTGCTGAGCAGGGAGCCTTTTCCCTCTCCACCCTGCCTGTGCTCTCTGTCTCTCTCTCTCTCTCTCTCAAATAGATAAAAATCTTAAAAATATATATATTAAAAAAAAGAAAAGAAACCCTCAAAATGATATATTATATAGGAATTAACAAGAAATGAAAGACTTATGGAGAAGACACAGTCTGCCGCACAAATGGCGATTCTCACCGAATTCCTAAAGTGATTTCAAATGTAGTCCTTTCAGGATCTTCTTGAAACACAACAAATGGTCCTAAAGTATATGTGGAATAACAAATGTGTGAAAGGGGCTGATAAATAGTATCCAGAAAATAATACTAATGATATGGGAACTCCCCGCTGGATATAAACAATAAATTATTCAGTAAACAGTTTAGAACATTTGGCTCTGTATTTAGGAATAAAGTGCATATCCTTACCTCAAACTCAATAACAAATTCCAGATGGATTAAAGATACAAATGCAAACAAATTAATCCAAGAGTGTGAGAGACTACAGAAAAAAATAGCTTTATAATTTAGGAATAGGAAAGGCTTTTCTAAGCAAGCCATAAATCCTGGATTTCATAAAATAAAGGTTAAAATATTTAAAACTACATAAAGACAAATGGCAAACTAGGGAAAATGTTTTGCAACACATATGACAAATTATTAATAGTCTTAATATAAAGAGTTCCAACAAATCAATAAAGACAAAGAATCCAATAGAAAAGTAAAACAAACAAACAAACAAAAACATGAAAAGGTATTTTACAATGACAGAAATAAAAGTAGACAAATAAATATGCATTTACCCTCCCCTCACTAATAATGCATGGAATACAAATTCAGGCATTAAGAAGACAATGATCTTTTTTTTACATGTACAAATATTTATAGCACCTTCTTGCCAAGGTTATAGGGAAGAGACACTCTCATAATTACTTGGAGATAATATATGTGAGTCCAATCTCTTTATAGGGTAACATGGAAAAATCTATTTAAATGCATGGTTTAGATCCAGCAAATCCACTTCTGGGACTTACCCCATGGAGATAATTGGACAGGTGCACAAATATGTTAGAAGACATTCATTGTAACATAGTTATTAGAGGGGAAAATGTCAATGAGGAAGAGCCAAATAAGTCAGCATTATGTGACTGTTAACCAGGAGATGAATAGATAGATGGAAAAGATTACTGAAATATATTTGAGTGATGAAAGCAACTTCCAGAAAACCTTCCAGCTTTATATGTATTGCAAATCCTGGGCTAACAATTTACATGGATCATCTCACTTAATCCACAGAACACTGATTGTCTAGTATATCCAAACATTTATTACAAATCTCTCTTCCTAATAAGAACCTGCCTTAAATGTACAAAAAACAGCCAAGGCTTTTGTGGAATAATTTCCTGACTTTTATGCTTCAGTGATATTTTATTTATTTTTTTAAGATTTTATTTATTTATTTGAGAGGGAGAGGGAGCGAGAGAGAGAGAGAGAGAGAGAGCACAAGCAGGGGAAGCAGCAGAGGGACGGGGAGAAGCAGACTTCCCGCCGAGCAGGGAGCCCGATGTGGGGCTTCTGGTCTCCAGGATCATGACCTGAGCCAAAGGCAGACGCTTAACTGACTGAGCCACCCAGGCGCCCCTTCAGTGATGTTTTAATCCTTAATGAGTTGATATTCTTTTTAAATTCTTTTTTTTTTTTACTTTTATGGAATTTTCCAAACGTATTCAAAGTAGAGAGAAAAATGAAATTAATCCTCATATGCCAGCAACTTAATCTCAGTAAGTGCCAGCTCACTGCTAATCTTGTTTCACCTATATACCTGTTCCTGCCCTGCTGGTGGACTCTGAGCCAGATCCCAGATATCACATCACTTCATCCACAAACACATCCATGAGCATCTCCAAAAGACGAACCTGCTCTCCCCTCATTATGACACTTTCCCCTTGAGATAATAGCTCTATCATTTTTTTTTTTCTGTGCTTTCCAACCTACTTTGTGCATGTAACGGCTTTTTAGTGTTCTATGGTGTGTCTATAGCATGGAATTTTTATAAATAGCATTTCCCTATTGTGCTATTTCAATTGTCAGATTTTCACTGTAACAAACAGGGCCGCAATAAATATCTTTGTACAATGCCTTTTCTTTTTCTCTTTTTCCCTGTGTATGTTTGAATCTCTTTCAGATAGATACCTAGACATGAACAGCTGGACACTTAGCAGATACCAAAAATTTAAAAATTTTGCGTATGCTACTTCTCTGCTCTTCTCTGCTTCATATGTTCTAAATCTGCTGGGGACTTTTCATCCTATTCAGACCGGCAGCCAAAATCTTTATAATGATCTATAAGGACCAGTGTGGTTTTGTCCCTCACATTCCATACCCCCACCACCATGACCTCTCTGATCTTGTCTCTGATCTTGACTCAACTCCTCATTCTCTCTGCTGCAGCAATACCAGTCTCCTCCTTCTTCAAACACATGAGACACACTCCACTCTAGGCCCTGACACATTGTATCTCTTTGGCCTAGAATGTTCTCCCTAAAATAGTTCCATGGCTCCTTCCCTTATTTCCTTCCATCTAATTCTCAGTACACATTTTAATTAAAAGAATTTTAAAGCAGAAAGCCAATTCTATAATGTGTATGAAAAAATTTTAAAATAAGAAAAACTAGAAAAATTCTAAAACAGATGAATACTCTATGCAAGTGAGTGCCCTACAAGATAACAAAACAATATAAACAATAGTAATTAAATCATGGCATTACTAGTGCATGAATATATAGACTCATCAATGCAATAGAATAGAGTCCAGTAAAGGACGCAAATACATACACGAATCTAGTATTGGATGAAGGCAACCTTCAGATCAATTGGGAAAAGATAGATTATTCACAGTTGTTTCTCAGAGTCTGTGAATAACCTATCTTTTCCCAATTGATTTGAACTCTGAGAAACAAACTGAGAGTTTTAGAGGGGAGGGGGGTGGGGGGATGGGTTAGCCTGGTGATGGGTATTAAGGAGGGCATGTACTACGTGGAGCACTGGGTGTTATGCACAAAAAATGAATCATGGAACACTACATCAAAAACTAATGATGTAATGTCTGGTGATTAACATAACGGAATAAAATAAAATTTAAAAAAAAGATTATTCAGCAAATGGTGTTGCAACAAGTGGAAATAATTCAAGAAAAATCTAACTGTGTCCATACTGCACACTTTCTGTCAAAATAAATCCCAATGATCACATATTTACACTTGAAAACTGATGTCATAGAAGTACCAAAAGAAGACACAGAAGAATACGTTTGTAATCTTGGATTGTATAACACTCCTCAATATGACACTAAGCTCAAAAACAACATAAAATACAGATTGATTTGGCTTAAAAAATAATTGAAACTTTCTTCATCAGCAAAAAATTAAAATAATAAAAATGAAAGGTATGTGTCAAATTAGAAAACAAATACATACCTCACATCATAGACAAAAGATGAATTTACTTAATATATAGAAAAATATGCCAATAATATGTTTATGGAAAAAGAAATGTGAATCGTTCTTAAACTTAAGAAGAGAGGTACATAATAAGGGAAATGGAACCTAACTCTATTGACATACCATGTGACATACCATTTCTTACCCATGAGACTGGCAAAAATCCGAAACTTTGACAATTACTCTTGGCAGGGCTGTGGAAACATAGGCACTCTTCTGTCACCATTTGTGGGACTGGGGAATTCTCTGTACCCAACCACTCTGGAGTTCTTTATATCCTTCCTTAGGAAGTTTCCCTGAAGTTTTCTTTGTGTAGTGCCCAGGAACTCCTATTTCATTTGTGAGAGCCAAATTTAACATCACCTGCTGAAGGAAGTCTTCTCTGTCCTTACCTCCCGCCCCTAACTGTTCTGCCATAAGTGCTCATAGTCCCCTTTCATAGCATCTCTCATAAATGGCATTTATTAACCTGGTATTTGTTTTCCCCACTCAAATCCAAAATTTATGAGGTTAGGTCAGTAAACTTAACTATTATTTCCTCCAATACTCAGCACCTAGTAGGTACAATTGTACAGAAATTAAAGAATACACTTTTGCTTGTGTGTGCCATTTAATTCACTTCTCTTAGTCTCTGTTTCCTCAAGAAAAATACACGTCTTTGGGATATTGTGACTATTGATGGATACCATAACGTACATAGTTCTGGATACAGAGTAAATCCTCAAAAAAGGAAAGATATTCTGATATTTAATAATGATCATCATTATCAATGCAGCATGTTTCTGGTTGGCATGTGATCGATCAACATTTGTCAAACATCAAACATCATCCTTAACTCTGCTTCACTAGTGTTACAAGAGCTATGTTCTCTCTAAACTCTTATTTACCTAATTTTTCTTTACTGTGACTGACTTCTTAAAATTAACTGTCTACTCTAACCTCATACCAAATTAATCTCCACAAATTATGGGTTTTTGTAATATATTTTTTGCAATAAATCATTATCTAATAAAAAAGTGTTTCTGGTGACCAACTAAAATCATCATGAGAAGGGGCTACTCGACTCAATCTTTGGAAACTGCTGAGATAGATAATCGCTTCGTGTTTATTATTTTCTTTCTTTGCATGTCTCAATTGCACCTGTTAAAGTTATTTATCTCTGTGTTTATCTTCGTCATTAACTGGGATCTCTAAGGGCAAGGATTGTGACTGTAAATCCTATTGCCAGTGATTACTAAGATACTTTCCCAGAAAAGCAGCTCAATAAATGTTTGCTAAATGAACTAAACAGCTTTTGAGTACCTACATTGATTAAGGAATGTGCTAGGCATGTTGGCAGAATTCAAAGGATATATTATGCATATATAGTTAATTTTCATGAGTGTTAATTATAGTAAAGATAAATAACCTTCAGTTCAAAATTACACTCAAGCTATACCTTAAAAAACAAGGATGTCAATCATTAACAAGTGTGTGTTAGGGTGTGCATCTGGTCCTGCACAGGTTACATATAAACATTGTAGACAATCCAAAAGTATGAACATTATTGCAATGAGAAGTCTAATCTCTGTTTCCATTCACCCAGTTTGTCTACCTGGAAATGATCTGGTACCAGTTTCTCCATTGCACCGCCACCTGGAGATATTCTGTGCATATGGAATTAAGGAGTTAAGATATAAGGAAATGCTGGTAAAAAGCATTTCAGGAAGAGGATTGCAAATATAAAGCCAGTAAAGTGGGAAAATGCTAAAGTGGCAATTGCCTCTGGGGATAGAAACTTAAGTATATGGGGAGATAGAAGGGAAAATTACTTATAATTTATACCTGCTTGTAGCTGTTGACATTTGTAATTATTGAGTCAGCAAATATTTATCGAGTACCTACTAAATGCTTGGCACTTAGATAGTTGCTGGAGATAAAGCACATACTCTCATGGAGTTTACACTGTACAAGTATGTATTATAAACACATTTAAAGCTCATAGGACAAATACGATCAATTTGGTTAAAATAAATAACATTTTTTATTTCATCTATGTACATACATAAAATAATTGTTCTAGCCCTTGCTCTTTTTCAAAGATTTATTTATTTATTAGAGAGAGAGAGTGAGAGTACGCACGTGCATGCCTGGAGGGCAGGAGAGGGAGAGGGAGAGAGAAACTTAGGCAGACTCCACGCTGAGCACAGAGCCTGACCTGGGGCTTGATCTCACCACCCTGAGACTGTGACCTGAGCTGAAACTAAGAGTTAGAGGCTTAACTGACTGCACCACCCGGGGACCCCAGCCCTTGCTCTTTTTCAAATCTAAAACTGTTCTAGTTTTTATAATTAAACACAAGCATTAAAAAAAACTTGTTTTTTATATCAATTTTAAATGCAAGTAAAACTGTGTATTTGAAATTATTTTTATTGTAAATTTAAAAAAATTAGAAAGCCAAACCTTAAAGTTAAATCAAGAAGTTAGGGCTCAGATAAAGGAGGCTAGAGTTTGGATACTAGATTTAGAGAATGAAAATCTCAAATTTGGTGGATTAATTCAAGGATTATCACAGTGAATTTTTCAACAGATTTTATGAACCTGAATAAAGAACGGAAATGGTGTAGGTGAAGCAGGAGCTAAGAGAGACAGGGTTTAGAGGTTTCAAGGGCAAGATCTCAATTGAGATCCTAAAGATTTGAGTCCTCTTGACTCTGGTAGGATGTACCAGAATGAGAAGGAGAATAAAACGTAGGGCTCCGTGTGGGATATGTTCAGTTCTAGATGATTTCAAGACTTATCATTAGAGGGGCGCCTGAGTGGCTCACTTGGTTAAGCGTCTGCCTTCGGCTCAGGTCATGATCTCGGGGTTCTGGGATCGAGTCCCGCATCTGCTCCCTCTCTCTCTCCCTCTGCCTGCCGCTCCACCTGCTTGTGCTCTGTCAAATAAATAAACAAAATCTTAAAAAAAAAAAAAAAAAAAAGACTTACTAGAAATAGCTGAGAATGGGAAAAAAGGACGGGGAGGAAGCAGACAGGTTGGGGTTTGAGATTTGGTTGGCACTTCACTTGCACACAAGGTAACTATGGGATGACCAAGGTCAGGCCCACAGAAAGAAGATACATCTTTTGGGGTAAAACCTACAAGAGAAGCCATTGAAGATAGAGGGGCAACAAAAGGATTAAAGAGAAAACAAGGCCTTGAGGGATAAAGCAAGCCGGGAAGTGAGTTTTATAAGGATAACATAATTAATGGGGTCATTGTGCAGGGTGGAGGGGATAGATGAAGGAAAATCAGCCACTAGTTGTGCCATCTGAGGCATGTGCTTTAGAAAGGCACATTCTGGAAGTGTTCTGAGAATAGAAAGTATTATGTTAGAAGTTAAATAGTAAGCTACCAGGGAAGACAGAAAGAAAGGAAAGTAGAAATATAGATTATTATGAGGTCAAAATAGAAATGACCGAGGGAATGTTTGTTTCATACATTTCTTGCCAATCAGTTAGCTAAGTTAAAGTATCTTAACTTGATTGTGCTTTGTGGTGTATCAAGAGGCTTTTAATTATTGAGATAATACTCCACACACTGTACACTAGGACTGTATTTAATGTGATTGTTCTCCTTGTTCAGTTGATTGAATTAAATTCCTTTTTATTTTATTGAGCTGTCTAATTGCTCCATTATAATTCCTGTGTATTCCCCAAAAGACTAGTTTCCTTATGATAGAATACAATGCAATAGCCCACGGAGATAAGCAAAGCATAGGCATACTAACCTTCCTTTAGTAGAAATGTATTTGTTTTTGTGTTAAAATTAGATTGGATAGGGAGGCGAATTCTATTAAATTAAACCACAAGAACTTACATAAATATGGATGGAGTGAATGTTTGTGAGGTCACTTTCCAGTTGTGCGCTGAAATCTGAGAGGAGAGATGCTTTAGCAAAACTTCTTTTGGGAAGTGCCAGGAGGTGGCCTAAGCCATTACAGTGTCCTTGAACATCACAGTTCTTGGACAGCTTTGGGGCATTGGGTCCCTATGCCACTGAGCCCATATAACATAAAAGAAGGTACAATTTTGTCTATTGCTAGCTTTAAGAATCATATCTACAAGCTAGGAGGATCCTTTTTTAGCTGTATCTGAAGATGACCAAAGATTACCTAGTTGTTCTTTTTTTTTTTTTTTAACAATATAATTAAATCCGCAGTCTTTGAATGTGGGTGCAGGTCTTGCTGAATATCTCAAGATTATCTGTAAGAGTACCTGTAAGAAGAAAAAAAAAAAGCTTACCCCCATATTCCTGACTTGAATGGATGTTAACTTTCTATTTTAGAGACAGAACCTTAAGTTAATTTGGGGAAGATGACCAAAATCAAAGGGAAGCAAAGAAAACCAGTCTCACTTTCTATAATTGAAGGTGAAGTGAATACAATGTGAAAGCTAAAAACCATCAGGAGCAGTAGAAACTACTCTGTCAGCAGAACCAGAGGCCTTGTGTGCTCTCTTTTCACTTCCAGGAGTACATGGCTCATTAAGTGCTTCCCAAAGAGAAGGGGACAGACTGTTGCTGGGAAATATAAAGAGCTAGTAGTCCCTGCAGGCTAGCAGAACATGTCATTTACAAGAATGTACAAACCAGAAAGCATAGTCTCCTGAAATTGAAGAGTTGTCAGTCACCGTGTGTGTGTGTGTGTGTGTGTGTGTGTGTGTGTGTACATAAAATCTTAAATTAGGGAATCTCCAAAATAGAATAAACCAGCAAAACAAACAACAAATGTGAGATATATATATATATATTATATATATATATATGAATGCTCTCTGCAGATAATGTCTTTTTTTTTTAATCAGAACCTTCATTTAGCCAGAGGTGTGCTACTAAATTAAATTTCTAAATTAGTTAAATTAACTAATGTTGTTGTTGCTGATGATGGTGGTCATTCAATACAAACTATTCCTCTAAAGAGGTGCAATCATTTGATTACAGTGGTCTGCTTCTTACTCTCCTATTTATTAAGAGGATTGTTCCCAGTATTTGCTCTGGTTGTTATTATTGTGATTTTTATCTTTGTGGAATCCAAGTTTTCACATCTATAAGGTTTTCTGATTTCTGGGCTTCAGTTTTTCTGTAACAAGATCAGGAATCTTTGGTCGATCTTCAGTTTTGAAGTCATACTTGTGGTTAGATAGATTAGCCTGAGAATGCTTAAAGTTGACCCGCTCAGATATAAACTCAATACAACTTGTTTGCTTTTCTTATAGTGAATGAATAATACTGAATTCTTCAAAAGACGGTCCTTTATTCTTAAAAATTTGAGGAGTGTTACATATAAAGACTTTATGCAATATATACTTGAAAAGTAATCTGGAAAAATTTAAAGAGTCAGGAGTAAGTCTTAACCTCAATAAATCTTTATTCAAAACGGTATTTTTTTTAAAAAAGCAATCCTTGTGTGACCTTATCAAAGTTATCACCTAACATTTTCCTGTAAAAGTTCCTTGTGTATGTTTTCAGATATTCTCTAATCATTTAATCAGTTATTTTAAAATTTTTAAACGTAAATGGAATTACACTATATACAGGGTTCTGAAACTTGCCTTCCTCACTAAATAAATCTTGCCCAGCATTCTGTATGCATACAAAGAGATCTACTTAATTCACTTTAATGGCTGCATAGCATTTATATTCTGAATGTTCCACATTAAGTTGAGCACGTCCCCTCTTGATGAACTCTTGGTTATTTTTACATTTTTTGTGACTATAAATAATTCTGTCTTAAATATCCTTCTATATTATATTTATGAACTTGACAAGGGTCTGTAGAGTATCTCTAGTTGTGGAATTAGTGAAGCCAAAGGAAAATTCTGATTTTAGAATCTAATTTTTAAAAAGTGTTGATATTTTACTCTCTTTGCAATTTTCTGGTATTTAAAGGTATATTCTCAAGAAGCTGTTAAATACATTTATTGGAATCAGTAAAATTTCATTTACAATCATTAGGTAATAATCTCTCATTTGAATAAAAAATAACATGAGTTTTGTGAATGTGGTAAAACATTTTATTATATACATTTAATTATATACATTTAATAGTAGGGCAACTATTAAACTTAATAGCAGGGCAACTAAATATTATATGGCTCCTAATGTGATATAATATAAAGTATAGTAAAACTTATAAAATGCACTTGGCAAAAATATTTACCCTATAACTAATGAAATCCTTCCATCTCATTTTCACATTACAGGAAATACAGGTGATAAAGGAACTTAAATGGTATCATGAGGAAACAATTAGACAAATCTAGAAGCTGGAACACAACAGCAACTGGGCAAGATTCTTCAATATGTCAATATGATTTTAAAACAAAGAGGGAAGGATTCTTCTAGGTTAAAATATACCCTAAGAGGCATAACAACAAAATGGGAAAGCTTGTCATTTATTATGTTTTGGTTTAAACAAATATCTCTTGTGCCAGAAAACAAAGACATGCTCAAAAACTAAGGAGATAGGAGTCAACTTGAAAGCACTCTTGCTTGTGAAATTTGGGACAATTTTAACATCCAAATGAATAATGACAAAAATGTATCAGAAAAAGTTAATGAAATGGGTCGCTCAGTAGGTTAAGCATCTGACTCTTGGTTTCGACTCAGATCATGACCTCATGGGTCCTGAGATGGCAGCCCCATGTGGAACCCTGCATCAGGGTCCATGCTCAGTGGGGAGTCTGCTTGAAGATTCTCTCCCTCTGCCCCTCCCCCCACTCGCAGGCATGGGCACGCGTGCACGCACTCTCTCTCTAAAATAAATAAATCTTAGGAAAAAAAAGAAAAAGTGAATAAAATAAATTCAAATCAAGGGGATTAAGATATACAAACTCCTCGTTATAAAATAAGTCATGGAGATACAAAGTACAGCATAGGGAATATAGTCAGTAATATTGTAATAATGTTTTGTGACAGATGGTGACTACACTTACCATTGAGCACTGAATAATGTATAGAATTGTTCAATCACTATGTTGTACACTTGCAATTAATATAACTTGTATATTAATTAATTTATTAAGGTATAAATTAATTATACTTACATTTAAAAATAAATAAATAAAATAAATTAAAAATTAATGAGTCCACTCTGGCAGAAAAACATTTTTTTTTAAAGATTTATTTATTTATTTTAGAGAGAGAGAGAGAGAGCACACATGATGGGGGCAGAGGGAGAGGGAGAGAGAGAATCTCAAGCAGACTCCTGGCTGAGCACAGAGCCCAGCACCAGGCTCAGTCTCACAAGCTTGAGATCATGACCTGAGCTGAAATCAAGAGCCAGTGGCTTAACTGACTGAGCCACCCAGGCACCCCGAAAAAAAAATTTTTTTTTTAAAGATTTTATTTATTTATTTGACAGAGAGAATGAGAGAGAGAGCACATGAGGGGGGGGGGGTCAGAGGGAGAAGCAGACTCCCTGCCGAGCAGGGAGCCCGATGCGGGACTCAATCCAGGGACTCCAGGATCATGACCTGAGCTGAAGGCAGTCGCTTAACCAACTGAGCCACCCAGGTGCCCCCAAAAAAATTGTTTTTAAATAGGAAGAGGGAAAAGAGTTCTCTTTTGAAGAAAAATTCCAACTAATATATACTTTTTAACTACCATATTATAACTACTATCATAATAATTTAATGATGATCCTCACAAGGATCATCAATGAGCTAAAACCAATGAGTGAAAGATTACTGGGGAACATGAGAGTCACCTGGTATCAAATTATCAGCCAAAAGATAGCTTATTAATTACAAAGATAAAAGAATAGTTTTCAATGATGAAATCTGGAAGACACCATTTTAACCGAATAGTCAAATTTAGCATCCTCAATAATAGGACAAACTGACCAAAGCTTCCTGATCCAGTGCATTGAGAAGGACACATCACATGAGTGGTATTCCTGTTAGAAATGCTTAACCTGATGGGGCGCCTGGGTGGCTCAGTCGTTAAGTGTCTGCCTTCAGCTCAGGTCATGATCCCAGGGTCCTGGGATCGAGCCCTGCATCGGGCTCTCTGCTCGTCGGGAAGCCTGCTTCTCCCTCTCCCACTCCCCCGTGCTTGTGTTCCCTCTCTCGCTGTGTCTCTCTCTGTCAAATAAATAAATAAAATCTTTAAAAAAAAAGAAATGCTTAACCTGAATCTAATTATGAAGAAGCCATCAGACAAACTCAAACTGAGGGACATTTTGCAAAACAACTGGTTTTTTAAAAGATTAATATCATAAAAGACCTAAAAAAAAAAAAAAGCTAACAATTCTAGATTAAAGAGAACTGGCAACTAAATGTAATGTATGTACTCTGATAAAATTTTGGGTTGGAGAAAACAACAAGAAACCCTAGCTATGTTAGGGCAAATGGGAAAATTTAAATATAACAGTATATTTAATAAATACATCATGTTACATTTATATTTCCTGAATGTGAAATTTGTAATGTGGTTATATAAAGATATATATATCTTATGAAGATACCAGTCAGATTCAATTAGGGCCCAACCCAATGGCCTTCTTTTAACTTGATCACTAGTTTAAAGCCCTATCTTCAAAAACAATCACATTCTGAGACACTAGGAGTTAAAGCTCCAACACAAAAAATTTGGGAGGGATACAGTTCAGCCCATAGAAATAGGTATTCACTGGATTGTTCTGTCAACTTTCTCGTAGATTTGAACATTTTCAAAATAAAAAGTTGGGGGAAAAAAATGAGGACCCAGCTGGTTGCCATATACTCTCTAAAATCAAATTATTTTGAGAATCAGAAACATTTTGGTATGTACTTGTGGCTAAATTAGTTAAGAAAAACTTTACAAGATACTATAGAAAGGATTTTTTTTTTTTTTTTTTAGAAAAGGAATCAACAGAAGCTGGACTATGTCAGTCAATTTCTGTCAGCCCAGTCTGGGAAAGGAAAATAACTCATACCAACAATCTTTCTAACACTCCTGTCCTCTAAATAAAAGCATTCTAGAAAGTAAAGCACAGGTTTGAAATTCAAAATGAAAGACTCCCCTATTACCCTTTCTGAAAAGTCATTTCTTCATTAACTTATTAAATTTAACATCTCATTGAAAAAGGATATTCTTGATGTAGAACAGGTCAACATTATGATACTGCTAATGGTTATAATCAGTCTTCAGATTTTAAAAAATAATTCTATTTGGGTTTTTTTCTATCATAATTTAGCTCTAAAATAAATGAATATAATTGCATTCACCTTTCATTTCTGATTGCTCTTGATATTTTTCAGTCCTACAGCTTTTTCACCTCAAACTGTGATTTGTCAGGTTTTATAACCTCTGAGTATTGTCAGTGTTGCATATGTGTGGATAGGAAACCTCTAGGGAAAATCGAAGTTCTGTAGAAAAAAGGCATTGGTGATTCAGGAAGTGCTGTTCATTCCTCTGTGTGAGTATTGAACCAACGCCCCTGCACAAGAGGTGCTATCTTTCTGAAAATGACATAAAACAGAGGTCTTTAACTTTAGTATGAGATTCTTTCATAAAAAGCATCCAGAAACGACCTCAGTTTCAATTTCATGAGAAGTCTTAAATTTTTTAAAATGTATATACAGAAGTTTTAATACTTCAGAAGAGGAGAGGAATTTTACTGAGTTGCAAAGATATCTTTATTGCTTCATTGCTTTTTCAAAAGGAATGCTTTCTTCCCCCCCCGATTTTAAGGTTAGACATTTTTCATTAAAAAAAAAAAGTCTCATAAATAAAGGTATAAATGAAATAAAAATTCATTCATAATCCCACCAACCTGAGATGAGAATAGTTATTTAATCAATATATCGTTCTATAGTCTAGTAAATAAAGAAAAATAATAAAGCATTTATCCTTTTTTGTATGAACTGTACTTTAGGAAAACTAAAAAGTTAATTCTTAATTTATCTGTTGACAACATTTCTTATTTTTTTTTTTTTTTTAGGATTTTATTTATTTGAGAGAGAGACAGAATGAGTTGGGGGGGAGGGGCAGAGGGAGAGGGAGAAGCAGACTCCCTACTGGGCAGGGAACCTGACTCGGGGCTTGATCCCAGGACCCTGAGATCATGACTTGAGCCGAAGACAGATGCTTAACCAACTGAGCCACTCAGGCGCCCCCAAAATTTCTTATTTCTTGATTAATATATTTAAAGTTATTACCCTCTAGATACTACTTCAGCTTTGTTCCACAAATATTAAGACAGGGTGTTTTTGTTATTTAATTCTAAATTGTTTAAGATTATTCTTGGGCAACCCTCTTAGGTCCCCTCCCTATTCGGGAGCTTTGTACTATCACTTTACTATGACTCAATAAACTTTGCTCTGCTGCCCACCAAAAATAAATAAATAAAATAAAATTATTCTTATTTTGTTCAGAACTACAGGAGATGGCTCAACATTATTCTTTCAAGGGCAACTGGATGTCTTCTTCTGGTTTTGTGTATTCAACCAGGAACACGTCTTGTTTTTGAAACTCTGAGGACACAAGCCATTTACATGTCTTCTGGTATACAGTTCTTTGCTTTGCTTCCTTTCCCTTTTTAGATTATTGGACTCATTTCCAGACTCCCTATTTTTCCTGTTTCCTTGTCTAATTCTTCCTTCTGATGTATCTCATTTAGGCTCATTATACTTGGATAGTACCAGATGTTCCAAATTTACTTGGCTTTTTATACTGTCAAAATTCCCAGTTGCTTAAACACCTACATTTGAGTTAGCTGCTGCCCCCAAAAGTAATCAGAAAAAGTACTTTATATAGGGTATGAAAGACTGGCTATTTAAACAAATTTTCCTAGGCATCATTTCTAGCATTAGCAAGGCTACTTGGTGACTCAGTTACTATCATATGTAAGGACGTAAAAGTGGCCAAAAGGATGTTATTTGATTTTTGTGAAATGCTCAGGTAATACTTGACTTCCAAAATATATATACTTTTCCATAGAGGGTAATAATATAATAGTATTAATTTGAATTGTGTCATTTTCTTCTTTTGGGTGAGGAAGGTTTAGAGTGAACCTACCATATGAGCCAGTGGATGGAGCCAACCAGTCCGCGGTGTCTGAGTTTGTGTTCCTGAAACTCTCCAATTCCAGGGAGATCCAGCCTCTTTTTACTTTCTTCTGCATGTGTGTGTGTGTGCATGTGTGTGTGTATGAGAGAGAGAGTGTGTGTGTGTGCATGTGTGCACGTGCGTGTGTGGTTTTATCTTTTGCGTCTAGTATGATGGGAAACTTCTTCATAATGGTCACTGTGACCTCTGACGCTTACATTCCTCCATGTATTTTCTCTTAGCCAATCTCTCCATCACTGACCTCATATTTTGCTCCATTGCAGTACCCAGGATAATTTGTGATCTTTTTTCAGGAAGTGTAACGTCATCTCCTATGTGGCTCAGCCATGCTATTGGAGGCAACAAGATTTGCTGCTCATAGCCACGGCCTTTGACTGATACAGGGCCATATGTAAGTCTCTTCACCACCTGACCATCACGAGCCCATGAATGTGCATTTTTATTTTAGTGGTTGCCTGGACCATTGGTCTTACTTGCTCATTGGCCCATTAGGCTTCTGTGGTAAACTTACCCTTCTCTAGCCCTTAATGTATTAGACAGCATTTACCGTGACATACCGTGGCTCATGAAAGTTGCCTTCACAGATACTTATAACTGAAGTTCATGGTCACTGCTAATAGTGGGTTCATTTCCTTGGTTGCTTTCTTCTTGCTCATCCTCTTACACCTTCATCCTGGCCACTCTTCAGAAACACTCTGCAGGTTCCTTTTACTCAGCCAGCTCACATCACTGCAATTTTATTTTTTGCCCACTGACATTTTTTTCTATATGTGGTCCTCTCCTTCAATACATCTGGATAAATTTCTACCTGTATTTGATTTAACTCCTTTTCTAAATCCAGTCATCTACACATCTATACATTCAGGAACAGAGAGAAGATGGCAATGAGGGGAGTATTCCGTCAGCTAATGAGTTTTAGGGAAAAAAAATCAATAAATGCCTTTACTGAAATTTCTAGGTGACTATTAATAAATTTTCTGTCCCTAATAGCCTGTCCTCATGAAGAAGAGACCATCTTTCTAAGATCTTACTTTTTTTGTTTGGAACATATTTCTCTCTGTCTTCATTTTGCTTGATTCTGTGTTGGTTTCTTTTCTTTTCTTTTTTAAAGATTTTATTTATTCATTTGAAAGAGACAGAGAGAGCACAAGCATACTCCCCGCTGAGCTGGTAGTCCGACGTGGGGCTCGATCCCAGGACCTAGAGATCATGACCTGAGCGGAAGACAGATGCTTAACCGTCTGAGCCACCCAGGTGCCCCTCTGTGTTGGTTTTTCTGCACTAGATAAAATGTCCACATCTTCCAGTCTTGAAGGCGTAGCCCCAAAAGGAGATGAACCTGAGTGTTCAACCTTGCCCTAGCTCTCAGTGGTCTCTCAAACCTTTGTGATTATTCAAGCAGCCTATTTTATTTTTAATAGCTCCCAGTAGTTGAGGATGTACCAAGACCTGTCCGTGTCCCAAAGGGGACCACCTAGAGTCAGGCTGATTGGAAGCCAGATCCTCAGGCAGCAGCTTTTAAAGTATGCAAATATAGACAGTCCAGTGGGACTTCAAGCCTAAGCCCTGTGAACCACCAGTCACAAATATCGGGGCTCCGGATGAGGGTATAAGCTCCCGTCTGGGACATAATGGTAAGCTGTCGCAAGGCGGTGGGAGAGCGCAAAGATGGAGTTCACCAGCCTACACTCCCTGAGAGCATGAGAGCAGGGGGATCTCGACGTGTTTACCTGAAGTCAAACCAAAAACCCACATCTCAGGCATAAGCTTTAGAACAAGAAAATAAGCTTTATTATTATTTTTTTTAACAGAAAAGGCGGGTATGTCAGTCCGTGCAGTGTCCTGGAAGTGTTACCCTGCCAAGAATGATTTGTCTGATTGTTACAGCCCCATGGGACCCAGGAACCCAGCACCACCCCCCTCAATCCCCTGCAGCCACCAGAGCCCGGAGATCAAGGGGCATCCCCTCCACGCAGCCCCAGTGACCCCGGCACCAGACACGTGATAAAGCTGCGGGCCGAGAGGTGCTGGCAGTCCAGGGCGCCGCAGAGGGGACCGAACCCAGCAGCCAGACCCACCAGGCCCCCTCCCCGGTGAGGGGCCCAGCGAGCCTGCGAATGCGTGTCAAATCACATGCCTGCCCCTCAGGCTCAAGCTCCAAGACAAGTGCAAAGCAAATGAACATCTCGCACACAGTCTGGACGCCCCTCGCCCCTCAGTAAGCTGCTTCCGCGCTCGGCACTGAGGCTGGGGAGTCCTTTAGAGCCTTGTGGGTCTTGGGGACAAGAGGCGCCTTGCTTTTCAGAGCTAGATGTTTTGGGGGCTCGGTGTGCAGGTGCAGGTCTTAAAAGTTTGGGGTGACCGATGTGGGGTTTAAACGCTTCGCTAGTCAGGGAAAAGCTAGGGGTTTTGAGCTCCCTCCTGGTGGCTGCGCCAAGGATGGGGTTCATGGCTAGATTGTGACCCAGCCTCTCTTACCTGCTTGGGATGTGGGCCTTCTCTTATTGGCGTAGAAGTCGTTCCACCAGCTTTTCGTCTTTTTCCTGAGGCCGTTGTCCCAGATGTAACTGTAGATAAGGTGTGTTTGTGGGAGGATGTGGGTTCAGTGGCCTCTTACCTCACCATCTTGAACTAAAACCCCTCAGGAGCTTTCGAAGAGCATGTTGCTAGTTTTCCAGATAATATTTTAAATCAATTACCTGTTAGTGATTTTGAATTTATTGCATTATCAGCAGACCATAATCTAGATGATGTTGATTTTCAGAATGCACTGAGGCTTTCTTGTGTCCTACTACACACACAAATTTTGTTTTACTATTCCATGTGCGCTTGAAAAATTAATGTGTTTTTCTGTGGAGTGAGTATGAACTTATTTCTATATCTAATATTTCTAACATTATTTTTTAAGGGTTCTTTCTCAAATTTAGGTTCACCCTGAAAATCATACCCTTCTAACAAGTATTTTGGTTGTATATTTTAATAAAAGTAGATTCAGACAAGTTTAGGAAAAAGAGCAACAAGTCTTTAGTATATAATCTATTTATGTAGCCACAACCCAGGACAGGGTCAACATTCATAACTATTCTTTCTCTATACCTCTTGGATTCCCACCCTCTCTCCTCTAGCTCAGTAGCTTCCAGAACCGGTCAGATCTCCAATTTATCGCTTTCCCTAATCTCTAGAGACACATAATGAATTCTAATCACTTTTAACTGATGTGGTGGGAGGGAAGTTCTCTCTCCCCTTTAGCTCAGGTAAATTTTATTTTAGCTATACAACTCACACAAAACATAGACAGACAATAGGATGGCAATAATTGAATAACTAGATTTCTGAAGCAAAGTGAAGTTTTAAATCCTATTGATCCATTAGTCCATTTAGTCTTCTTTTTTTTTTTTTCTTAGAGAGAAGGTGGGGGTTAAGGGGCAGAGGGACAGAGGAGAGGGAGAGAACCTTAAGCAGGCTCCAGGTCCAGCATGATACGGGGCTCACTCTCACAACTCTATGAGGTCATGACCTGAGCTGGAAATCAAGAGTCAGACGCTTAGCCCGACTGAGCCACCCAGGCATCCCAATCCATTTAGTCTTACTAATGAACTAATAACACAATAATGTTTATTTGTGATTAGTTGTTGGGTGATTTTGTGTTTGTAGTGGTGGAACAAAGGTGCATAAGCAATTATTCTGAGATGTTGAACTATTTCCTTTAAGGTTTGTTCAAGTAGCATCTATTAACATGATATGGAACATACTTTGAGTAACTGTGTACTGATGAATGCTATAGTTGACAGGAAAACTATAATCTATGGTAATTATCTTTCAGGCTTACCAGAGTGGGGATAATCATTATTTCCTTCCCCCCCAAACCCCCCCAGGGATGGAGGGAAGACCAAAAGTTCCCCTTTTTCCTCTGCCACTGATCTCTATAGGACTGACTTTCTCATTGTAGCTTGTGCACTTCCCAGTATGAGGCCTGTATCATGATAAGACAGCTTGCTCGTGATGTTCCCCATGAAGAGCTCAACATTTTAAGCAATGGCAGTCATGCCAGAATAAGCAGGAGACACTTACTGGGGAGGCTTTGAAGTCTCATTTGATATATGGGCTTGCGTCCATTCTGTGCATAGATTTATCATCACGCCATGCCACAACTACCATTTTCAATGGGGCTTGTACCCTGAACCCTCAGTTTAACTCTAGAGGAGTCAGTGTTGGGTCCCTTGTTGTTGTTGCAATCCCAGTGGGGGCCCATTGATGTTTACTGACTCATATTTACCTTCTGGATCCATGTTCTTCTTAGGGCTAGGAATCACCCACTTGCACTCTTTCCTTTCATTGGAAAGGTCTTTGTTTTGCAGGACAAGTCCACTTTACTGTTTTGAGAAAAATCACAGTCTCTTGTTCTAATTACAGTGATCAAATGTGATACTTTTAAAGTCAGAATCACTTGTTTTCTATTAGGATCAGCAAAAACATATCTCATCTCTGGGGAAAAACAACTAGGTCAGTTTTTCCTCTGAAAAGGGGTTTTAGAATATGAAAGTACTTTCTACCCAGATCATGCACATACACAATTGTTCAATGATAGGAAAAGAAGTAACATGGGATAATCATTGGACTGTGAAAATCACTAGTCAGAATTTGTAGGAAATTAGATGGCTGGGGTAGAGGCTTTTGGAAGCAGGTTAGGGACTGCTTGGGAATACCATTCTCATTTTTAAACTTAAGTAGACACTGCAGTGTAACCTCGCTCATAAAGAAAAACAAAAACATAGTATTATCTCTGAAACTTGGAACACTTACTAGGTTGGGTTCCTGTCACCATTCTAGTTGGTATATATGACTCTATCAGTTATCTATTGCTGTGTAATAAACCATTTTGAAACTCAGTGTCCTAACAGAACATTTTTTTTTTTTTTTAGCTCATTATCCTTTGGATCATCAGTTTGGGGTAGGCTGATCAGGACAGTTTTTCTACTGTTTTTGGAAGGGCTCATTCATGCATTTGTGGTCAGTTGCTCACTCTCTGGTCAGTCAATAGACTACCGTGGGGTTGGTTTACCCAGATGGCCTCACCCACCTTTCTGGGAGTGACTGTTATAGGTGAGGGTACCTCAGTTCTCCTCCACTGGTCTCATCCTTTAGCAGGAAAACCTGAATTTGTTCACATGCCAACAGGACTCCAGAAACAGTAAAGAAGTGAACCCCCTCCCTGCTACAAGTTTGCTTAAAGCCTGTGCATAATGTTTACTAATTTCCCAATAGCAAAAACAAGTCATAAGAGGCCAACCCCAGATTCAATGATAGAAAAATGGTCTTCACCTTTTGATGACAGAAGATGCAAAATCACATTGCACAGAGCCATGCATAAAGAATGGGGAAAATATGTAGCCATTTTTGCTGACTTAGCTTGAATATTCATAATGACCTTGAGAAAATAAGAAAAGAAAGCTCAGGGAATTAAAGTTATTAATCTAAAATTAGACAATACCTGGGAGTGACATTGGTGTTAAAAAAAAATGCATGTCAGTCTCCAAAGACCATGTTTATTTTTTTTTTTTGCTTTCGTTTTACATCATTCCACCAAACCACAGACCTATAGTAGTAGGAGGTACCTATTCTCTTCCCATCTACCACTAATTTTTAAATACACGCACACATATAAACAGTTGACATTTTTGCAATGTGTAAAGATCTACACAAACATAATTTAAATTACCTGGGATCCCCTTCCTTCCAAGATGTTTGATGACCCTAAATTCCTTCTGAATAGAAGTTCTTAGTGTGTTCTGTACATACATGTATTCAGCAGTAACTAATGACACTATATTGTGTATTTCTGTTAGACCGTAAGCTCCATTGTGAGCATTCATTGTGTTATGTTGTATTTATCAAGTGCCCAACAGAGAAGCTTGTCTGAAGATGTTCAATATATGTTAGTTGGATAAACGAACAGTTGACTCTTAGCATTTACTTTCTTCACTTAAAGGTATAATAGAAATATCTCAGGTAAGAATGTTTAGTTGTAGCTGGCGTTTTCTCATAGATACATACAAAGAACCCTGTGAGTAGAGTCAAGAGTGGAGAAAAGACAAATCTCCCATAGAGAAGAATTTTATATAATTTACATAAATACCCCCCCCCCCCGTTAATGAGGCAGAGCTTAATTCCTCTCTCCCTTGAATGGGCTTATACTTAGTGACTTGTTTTCAAAAATTAGAGTATGGAAAAGAAAGAGGAAAAGGAGTCATTTTATAGGAAAGAAACCTGGCAAACATTTCTCAGCCAGGTGCTTAAGTTTGACATCGTCAGCAATGTCATGTTGATAGCAAGTACTCTGATATGATATAATAAGAATGGCACTTCATCTTGATCTTCATCCCCAAAACCTGTAACTCCAGTCTAATCATGAAAAAAGCACTGAACCATGATTGAGGGACTTTCTACAAAATACCTGGCCTGAACTCCTCAAAACCGTCAAGGTCATCAAAAACAAAGCAAGTCTGAGAAATTGTCACAGACCAGAGGAGGCTAAGGAGACTTGACAATTAAATGGATGTTAGGACAAACTAATTTCTTAGTCCTCTCGGGCTGCTTTAACAAATTACTGTAGACTGGGTGGCTTAAACAACATTTATTTCTCACTGTTCTGGAGGATGGGCATCTAAGATCAGGGTACCAGTGTGGTCAGGTTTTTGGTGAAAGCCCTCTGCCTGGTTTACTCACAGCCACCTTCTTGCTGTGTTTTTACATGATGGAGAAAGAGAGAGATCATCTCTCCCATGTCCCTTATTATAAGGGCACCAACCCATTCATGAGGGCTCCACCCTCATGACCTGATCACCTCCCAAAGGCCCCCACCTCCAAATATCATCACAGGGAAGATTAGTGCTTCAGCTTATGAATTTGGGGGATGGAGGACACAAACATTTAGTCCATAGCACTAGTGAAATAGAGTAAACTGTGTATAGTTCATAGTTAATAGTATGCATGTTGGTGCTTAGTTGTGACAAATATACCACCATAGTGTAAGATGTTAGCAATAGGGAAAATTGAGAGCAGGATATGTGAGATCTCTCTGTACTATCTTTCCAAATTGTCTGTAAATCTACAACTATTGTAAAATAAATGTTTATTGAAATTTAAAAAAACCTCTCTGTACTATCTTTCCAAATTGTCTGTAAATCTACAACTATTGTAAAATAAATGTTCATTGAAATTTAAAAAAACTATCTTAGCTAACAAAAAAAGTATATTCACTTTCATTCTGAAACAGTTCGTTTTCTGAAGAAATGAAAGAAAGTGATTATTGAAAGAATATATAGTACCTTGAGCTTTACTTATAAAGTGCTACATAAGCCCATCTTAAATTAATACAAGTCATAGAAACATTAGAAAGTATGATCTGTTTAGGAGAACAGATCATAGCTGAAAATGCTGCCTCATTTTCCAGTTAATAATAATTTTTTGGGGGCACCTGGGTGGCTCAGTTGGTTAAGCATCTGCCTTCGGCTCAGGTCATGATCCCAGGGTCCTGAGATCGAGTCCTGCATCAGGCTCCCTGCTCAGCAGGGAGTCTGTTTCTCCCTCTGCTGCTCCCCCTGCTCGTGCTCTCTCTCTTTCTCTCTTGTTCACTCTCTCAAATAAATAAATAAAATTGTTAAAATAATAATAATAATAATTTTTCCAAGAGATGACAAAACAATTGTAAGCTGATCTCAACCTGCCAAAATTATGTGAGTTGGTAGGAGACTGGGTGGCTGGGAAATTGGTATGAGAGGGAGACTTTCCATTATAATCATTTTGTGTATTTCAAATTTTGTATCCTGTGCACACATGTATCACTTACTCTTATAAAGTTAATTAACAGTTGGCTCTGTTTGAAAATAACTATTACAGCTAAAACCTTGTATGTAGGTGAAAATCTGCCTCTCTCAGCCAAAAATGACAAGATCAAGCCTGATAAGCTATAAAGTCAGTGGCCATGTAAATTAAGCCAGTGAGCTGAATGCCTTTTATGCTTGGCAGAATTTCAAAATTGACACTTCCTCAAAATTTGACTCATGCCAAGTAATACAGCCAGGCTTTAAAAAAACAAAAAAAACAAACAACAAAAAAATTCTAGTCTGGAAACTTTCTACCATGAGAATTAAATATTAGCAGAATAAAAAGTCAATTTGATGGTATTAGCATGGTCCTTTAGCAATTAAGTAAAACTTTTAAAATGTAGTTTTATATTTGCAAGACAGAACCTATCCAAAAATATCACCCTAATGATGGTGGTCTTTGAACAGAAGATTAATGTATATTCAGGCTTCATGTTTTATAATCATAGGGTTTGGCAATTTTCATTAGCTTTTAAGTTAACAAGGCAAGTTATGAATCAGAAGATTTTCCAAATTACTGTGCATGTGATCTTGTTTACACAAAGGTTTTCCAAGACCCTGCAGAAAATCTAATGTGTAAAACTTCGGTTCTATTATTGAGCAGTTGCTAATCACATGGTTACTGTATCTCCCTAGTTTATGAAGTTCTTATGTTGATGGTTATAAGGAAGGCTCTATTCTGTCATAACTGTTGGCTCATAAGCAAACTTAGAGAATCTTGTAGAAATCTAACCCCCAAAGAACTAAGAGTTTTTAAGGACTCATAGGATTTTAGACCGGGAATAATTTTTAGGGCTCAATTTAGTTGAATCCCTTTATTTCACAGATGAAAAATCTAAGGGTCATAGAAATTAGGTGACTTGTTCATGGCCACCCATCAAACACTTGCTGAAGAGAACTAAACTCTAGTTTCTCCCCAGGTTGTCTTGCGTGGGATGTATATATACCCATCACTAAATACATATATGTCATTCACTGATATTCCCAGTACAAACCGTGACATAAAAATACTGGGATAGAGAAGAGGTATGCAGGAAGTGAACAATTCAATAGAAATGAAGTCATAGGAGAAATTTTGAGTCCTAAGAGAGAGGAACAGGAATTAAGCAAGGGAGAAAGAAGATGTCTATCTAATATCTCATAAAATAAGCCCCAATTCTTGATTTCATGACAGATGTTCTCTAAACAATGCATTCTAAATGCGGGTATTCATTTCCAGTGAAGTATCCCTATCTAAAATTCAGCATAGGCTCTATCATTTTTGAGATACTTCCCAATTCAAGTTAATATTATCCTTGCTCCCCACTTGCATCAACACTGGTTTCGGAAGTCAAGTGTGGAAATCAGGGAAAGGGGCATGAAACTGAGCTGAGAGTATCACGAGCCAATTCTGGGGTAATGGCAGTAAGGGAAGTTCTAATTAATAAGAACCCAGGCAATACCAACTAATGAACTTAGCATCCTAATTCTTTTTTTTTTCTTTTTTTTTTAAAGATTTTATTTATTTATTTATTTGAGAGAGAGAGAATGAGAGACAGAGAGCACGAGAGGGAAGAGGGTCAGAGGGAGAAGCAGACCCCCTGCCGAGCAGGGAGCCCGATGCGGGACTCGAGCCCGAGACTCCAGGATCACGACCTGAGCCGAAGGCAGTCGCTTAACCAACTGAGCCACCCAGGTGCCCAGCATCCTAATTCTTAAAAGGCTGGTATAAGAGCATCTGTTTGCCGTATCCCAGTTTGCTTGATGCACTGGTATACCTGGAATCATGTTTTTATTTATTAGCTGTAACTAAAATAATTCTTTACTGTCTGTAATTATTAACAGTATTTATAAACCGCTTCTCTTCGGTGCAGTCTTGCCACAATCATCCTTAATTACGTGGCTTTATTTTGATCACTTATGCAGAATTATCCTTGGACTTTGTATTTAAAAATTCAAATCATGCATTCTACTAATTCTAATTAGATACACACATGAACAGTGGTTTCTGAATAAAAGATGCTTACAAAAGGCCTCTGTCATATTTATTTGAGATGCTTTGTTTTGTTTTTTGTTTTTTAAGGAAAAATATCTCTCCAGATTTTTTGTTGCCCTTGCTTTTTACTTGAACAAGAGTGAGAGAAATGCAACCAACAGTCTCTCAGCAATTCCCTACTCCTGTATCCTGTATGGGTACTTGACATTTTGATGGAGGGGTTTGATGTTGCAGTTTTATATGTCAGTTTTGACTCAGACTGTAAAAAACAAACATTAAACTTTTTTCTTAAATAAAGAAAGCTTTGGGCGCCTGGGTGGCTCAAATGGTTAAGCGTCTGCCTTCAGCTCAGGTCATGATCCCAGGGTCCTGGGATCGAGTCCCGCATCGGGCTCTCTGCTCAGCGGGGAGCCTGCTTCTCCCTCTGCCTCTCTCTCTCTCTGTCTCTTACGAATAAATAAATAAAATCTTAAAAAAAAAGTAAAGAAAGAAAGCTTTATTTTTCCTGCATATATAATAATAAACAGAAATCTTACAGTTAAAAATGGAGACTTGATTTCATTGTTTATTTATATGTGTCCTGAAATGCCACTGAAAACATAATTATGAATAAAGAATGTGAGAGATTTCAAAGAATTTTTGGAAAGAGAATAGTAATGGTTGGGAGCTTGAGTCTAGCACCATGTAAAATAAGGCATTATAAGCAACCTTACCTTCAGTGAGTTCACTGCATAGGTGGAGAACAGATCCATACACGTGAAATTTTAAAAGACAGTTGACAATTAAGAGCTAAATTGTATTGCAGGAAGCAAGAATGCTACCAGTTTAAAACACTGTGGCCTAGAGCAGAAAAGAACACTTCCTGGTGAAGTGTTTTCACACCTCCTTCTCCCCATTTCCCTACTTCAGAGGTTTATACTTCCAGGAAAATTACTAATTTGTTCTCTCACAAGGAATACATGAGAACACTACAAAGAAAAAAAAAACTTTCATGGTAAAAAGAATATAGGAAAGAGCATTTGAAATGAATCATAATTTTCTTGGATGTGATGATGGTATTATGATTGTTTAAAAAATTTTTCCTTATCTGTTAGAGATGCGTATTAAAATATTTACAGATGACATGGCATGTCTGAAATTGTTTTAAAATACTCAAAAAATGTTTTTGGTGTAATAAATGAAGTAAAAAAACAGAATGTTGGTCATTAATGAAAGTAGGTAAAAAGTACAGGGAGACTATTTTTCTATTCAACATAGTAAAACAAAGAAAAAGAAAGAAAGAAAGAAAGAAAGAAAGAAAGAAAGAAAGAAAGAAAAAGAAAGAAAGAAAGAAAGAAAGAAGAAAGAAAGAAAAAGAAAGAAAAAGAAAGAAAGAAAGAAAAAAAAGAAAGAAAGAAAGAAAGAAAGAAAAAGAAAAGAAAGAAAGAAAGAGAAAGGAAACAAAAACATAATCTAGAGCAAATTTTATACTGAAATGCAAGATTAAAGTTAGAAACAAAAATAGAATGTCCTCTATCATCATTATTTCTTTGACATCTCTAGAATTTCACTGTGGAAGGAAACAGGTGGCCGGCACCAATTCTCTATTTTCCCATGTATCATATAATATATCATCATATATATATAATGTCAAATGATATATCTATCATTTACATACACTATATGTGTATATATATATATATATATATAATATAGTGTATATATATAGTATATATATATAATATAGTGTATATATATATAGTATATATATATATACTATATATATAATAACAAAATAAAATATAAAAACATGAGAGGGATTGTGGAGATTGCTAGCTGACAGCTGAAATCCATTTTCTTTTTCTTTAACATTGATAGAGACGCTGTCTCGCTGTTAGGTATGGCCTTGTAACTAAGTGCTTATCAACGGAATGAGTGAGAAATTAATTCATGTCACTTGTGGGACTGAGTTTTTAAGTTCATTTTCTCCTGCCCACTGGCTGCAACGGAAACATGGTAGCAGCCCAGCCTTAGCCAGCCTTAGCTGGTAACGGAGGGCCTGGCAGAACTAAAGAATGGAAGGATCTTGCATCCCTGATAGTCCACATGGAGCAGAGCTGCCAGTCATCTGGGCAGCTCATTGAGACAATAGAAAAGAGAAATAAAGCTTACATTTTATTTAAGCTAGTGGGCAGAATATTCTTTTTTAATATCACTGTTTTATATATCTATCCCTATGTAAAAATGTGTACATAATCACATTTCTACGAAATCTTTAATGTACAGAGAACTAAATTTATTTTTAAATTATTTTAAATTATTTTTAAATTATTTACACATTTTTAAGTAAATGTGTATACTTAACATATTTGAGTACTTATTTAGAGAAATTAAATGTTAATATTTAAAGTCATAAGTTATATAGGTTATATTTATACATCCATTTTCACACTGCTGCCAATATATTTTAATATATAGCAATTTAAATAATATTTTTCTCTGTGATGATATTTTGGTGGTATTATCTTCTTTTTTTTTTTAAGATTTTATTTATTTGACAGAGAGAGACGCAGCGAGAGAAGGAACACAAGCAGGGGGAGTGCGGGAGGGAGAAGCAGGCTTCCCGCAGAGCAGGGAGCCCGATGCGGGGCTCGATCCCAGGACTCTGGGATCATGACCTGAGCCGAAGGCAGACGCTTAACCAACTGGGCCACCCAGATGCCCTTGGTGGTATTATCTTGATCTTCATTTAATGTAATGAACTTTCAATCTTTCAACCATGTAGGCTTAGGAATTGAGTAACACATACTTTATGTTTTACTAAATCTCATTTGAAATTCTGAAGAAAGACCTAAGGTTTTTTTGAATAAAAACTTATTAATTTTGTGAAATATAGAGAAATTATTCTTAGTAGATAATCAAACTTAACTGATAAATGTTTAACACGTTTTTTGCTACAGTGAGTAGCCACATAAAAAGAATGATTTTAGGGCACCTGGGTCGCTCAGTTGGTTAAGCAACTGCCTTCGGTTCAGGTCATGATCCTGGAGTCCCAGGATCGAGTCGCATATCGGGCTCCCTGCTCGGCGGGGAGTCTGCTTCTCCCTCTCACCCTTCCCCCTCTCATGCTCTCTCTCTCTCTCTCAAATAAATAAAATAAAATCTTAAAAAAAAAGAATGATTTTAGAAGGGAAAGAAAAAAAACTTCAATTAGAACACATAATTTCAATCAGAGTCTAACTAATGAGACTTTCAACAGTAATTTTGAAAACCCTTTTAAATTTTTGTATATAGAAAGGTATTTTTATTTGATTCTATTTTGAACTTAGTATGAAAAAGTCCATTGTACCACACTGGATTTAAGTGATGTCTATCTTGAATGGATGATAAAATTTTAAGTTGAAGAGACCAGTTTAACTGAACAAAACTGTGTATTTAACTAAGTAAGTTTGAGTGCTTGAATCTCTTTTCCTTGTGATCTCTGAATAAAGTAAGAAGTCAGAAGTAAATATTTTGTGATTAGAAGACATAATGTCTAAACCCAAATGTCCATTGGTAGGGGTCTGTTAAGAAATTATGATATGTTCATAAAAATATAAGGAAGCAGCTGCACAAAGAATGAGGATGCTTTCAAGGGACTAATAGGGAAGACTTCCAAGACAGATCATTAAGTTAAAAAAGCAAGGTGTAGACAGTATATAATACGCTTCATTTGCGTAAAAATAATGGGAAGGATAATTTTCTTTTTTTAACTACATGAAAAAATTATTGTATAATTTTGCAAACAAATTAAATTAAAAAATTAAATTGAATAAGAAATTTTGCTAAAACATATCTATAAGAACAAGCATTAAAAAACTGGACTCATTTCAGAAAGTTACTTACTTCACTTGATTTTATCAACTGGTAATCTATTAAGTAAAAAATGAATATTGTTGATCCTTTACAGGAATGAAAGATGGGGGGAGTCATGAAGAATACTATGAAGTAGTAGTAGTCTTTTTTAAAAGAATTCTTCAGAAACTGCCTATTTTTTAGAGCACTCACTTTTACTGTTATAGGAATGGCGCACCTGTCCGCTTAAAGGTTTTTGTATTACCTTTTAATCACAGATGAATTCCCAGCACTTTATTAACCTCTTCACTGTTTCTGTTTTTACCATCCTTCTCTATGTGCTTATTACCCAGCAGGGCTTGAAAGGCAGCAAGTTTCAGATTTCTTTATGACACAATGGCTCACCTATTAGGATATTTTTCAAATCAAAGCAATTCCCTTATCCTTCCTGAAGGCTTGAATCTGTACAATCTTCTATTGTTTTGTCTCATCTTCCTAGAAAGACTTGTTCTTTCATTTGGATCGTCCTCCTGACTTCTCAGATTATTACACATGACTATTTTCAATTTAGAATCAAAGACACTTGAGAAAAGAGTCATTTTTTTTATATTTACATATATAGCCCATCCATTTTCATGCACCCAATCCATGCAAAGAAATAGCAGGGTTGTGACAGCACATATTTTGAGACTATTTGAACACTTTCTGCGGCTTTTACCAGGAAGGTTTTGTAATTTCTTTTGTTTTCACATAGGAATTTGGTTACCCAGATGATTGCCTATTTGATATTTGTCAAATATTGTTACTTGGATTTTATTTCTAAATATTAAAATGTTTTTTTTCTAATTTTCCTTAAAAAAGTGCTTATTTCTAGCCAGTCACAGTAACCAAAAGAAGTCAGATTTTTCTTCAGTCATCTATACCTGGTTTAGTTAAGCTGATTGATTCATATTGAAGAATTTTAAACTAGTTTAGTTTTAACTAGTTTAAAATTTTTTTCAGCAAACCTCAAAAATGATGAGTATACTACCAGCCCAGTCTTCAGTATCAAAACTTAAAATTTAAAGATTTTTTTTACAGTTTTTTTTTTTTTTTAAGATTTTATTTATTTATTTGAGAGAGAGAGAATGAGAGACAGACAGCATGAGAGGGAGGAGGGTCAGAGGGAGAAGCAGACTCCCTGCCGAGCAGGGAGCCCGATGCGGGACTCCATCCCGGGACTCCAGGATCATGACCTGAGCCGAAGGCAGTCGCCTAACCAACTGAGCCACCCAGGTGCCCTTTTTTACAGTTTTTAATTAATCACTAAGCCATACTGATTTTTACCTAAACATCTCCCATTTGAACTACTACAAGAACGGCGCAACTGGTTTTTATGCCTCTCGCCTTTCTCCATCCAATCATTCTTATTAAGTTCATTTTTCTCAAATTCCACTTTTATCATGTCATTGTCCGACTCTAAGTCATTCAAAAACCATCCTAATAACTTTAATGATACTTACTTTAAAAGATTTGAGGTGGAAAAAAAAAAAGATTTGAGGTGGATGAAACATAAATGTATCAAAAAACAAGAGATGGTTAAATAACTTGAAGAATTAATGGCTTTTTTGAAATTAAAGCTTTGTTTCTTTTCCTTTCCTCCCCTGTTATCTGAGTTGAGTTTGTGGGTGGACGTCACTGTTTGGTCAATGTCCTTACAATTATTTTAGAGCATCCTCAAATTCATTGACACTCCTCCTTTCAAAAGGTGGAGCCTAATTCCCCTCTGCTCACATGCGGGCTGGAATCATGACTCTCCTTTAGTGGAAGAGAGCGGAAGTGATGTTGTGTGACCTCCAAGGGAAGGGGAGCTTCCGCTTGGCTTTTTCCTCTTGGATTAGTCTGGGAGAAAGCAGCCATGTTGTTAGGAGGACAGTCAGTCTGCCCTGGAGAGAGGTCCCCATGTGGAAAGGAAACAACTTGCTGGCTTTGGGGGACAGCCAACTCAGAAGCAGACCCTCTAGCCTCAGTGAAGCATTCAGATGATTTTAGCTTTCTAGCCTTGAGTCTTCCATTGAGGACCCAGATATTGTGGCACTAGGACAAGCCCCCACCACTGTGCCCTGACTAAACTCCTCACCCATAGAATCTATGAAATAACCAATGATTATTTTGGTGCAATTTATTATACAGCAATAAATAACTAACAAACTCCCTGAAATTCAGGCCATCACTGTGCTAGACAGTAAGAACTCTACATAATTAAGGCAAATTTTGCCTTCAGTGGTGTTTGGTCTTTCCTTATAATCTACTCATCAGTATTTGCTTCCACTTAAGGGCCTCTGGCTTTGGGCTTTGTTATAGCAGCCCAGGTAGGTAATATAGAGCTCCTGGTTGTATAATTTTATCTTATATCTTTTATATTTCATATATAATGTTATTTTATGATCTGTTTTACATCTTACTATATGTGTGCATGTGTTTGTATACATACTTTACAATGAAAACTTGTTTTTAGAAAAAGAAACAATAAGCATATTTCAAATATTTCAAATTTTTATACAATACTATATTTCTTTTTTAAAATACTGTTAATATTTTTATAAAACTATGCATGTTCATAATGAGACATTTAAGTGTCAAAGACAAAATTTAAAAGAGGATATAATCATGGCTCTCATACAAATATAAAAATGAGTGAAGATTTTTGTTAATCTCTTAGTTTATGAAGGAATCAAGATATTATAACCAGTTTAAAGGAGAAATCAAAGAACTACATATATATGTCAAATACGGAATGTGGTAATGGATTTACAAATAGATGCGAAAACTAGTAGAATTGGTCAGTATCTCTAGAGCAGTAATCGTTTGAATTCCAACATACACAGTTTGTATTTTTATGGACAAGATTAATTTACATTACTATCATTCTTTTTCTTTTTTTCACAACATTGCCATTTTTAAAAAACTGAGGTCACTACCTCGTAGGATATTCTGAAATCTGCATTTGTCTAATTGTTTCCTTGGGGTAAGATTCACAATAAACAATTTGATGAGATTATTTTCTAGGTGGTGTTGAGACTAATGTGGTTTTGTTGGCCAGGTACCAATTTTCCACTGTTATAGACAATGCTTCCATGACTAGCTTTTCACACTTGTGTGATCACGTCTTTGGGATAACAGTTCCAAACTTGAAGGTGCATGAGTATCACCTGGGGAATTTATTGAAATTGCAGATTATCATAAATTGCAGATAACTTTAGATCTTTTAATAAATCCTAGATAAAACCTAGGAGTCTACATTTTTTTTCTTACCCCCCAAGATTTTTCAAGTTGTGTTGGGCAGGAGAGTACATTTGAGAAATCACTTCTTCAGAGAAAACTACCTCAGAGGCTTATGGAGCAGAGCCTACATGCATTTTAAATTTCAGGATGCATTTCCAACCTATTTACCAGAAGGCTCCCATTTCCCTAAACCACAACCAGCAATGTGCTTTATTAATTTTTGCATTTACTTCTATTTTACTACCAATTTTACCTTTGGAGTAACATTTAAAAATAATTTTTTTTCTGTTTAAAAACTAATGTATATACATAGAAGATTTATAGAGTATTTTTACTTCTATTCTTACTTAAAAAAAGAAACAAGATGATTGGAAAGGTCTCACTAGAAGATTAAAATACAATTTTATTTTTCCATGGCTTTTTCCTCAAAAGCAAGGTTTAAAACTTCCAATGGAATGCATTACTTATAGAGTACTTATCAAATGCTTATAGAGTGCTCACTGGGTGCTAGGTACCATGCTAAGTGCTTTACAAATATTGATTCATTTACTCATCCTAAAATCTTTATGAGGTAAATGCTAGTATCATCCTCATTTTTCAGATAATGAAGCTGGGGTGTAGAGTAGCTAAATAACTCTCTCAAAGATTTGCAGATAGTAAGTAGTGGAGTCAGGATTCAAATTTATTGACAGCCAGGGAGTCAGAGAGACCTAGTAGTTTATTAAAGGGCCTCAGGGGCGCCTGGGTGGTGAGTCAGTTGAGTGTCAGACTCTTGGCTTTGGCTCAGGTCATGATCTCAGTGTCGTGAGATCGAGCCCCTGTGCTTCACACTCAGTGCGGAGTCTGCTTAAAATTCCCTCTCTCCTTCTCCCTTTGCCCCTCCCCTCCTCGCACACACTCTCTCTCTAAAGTAAATAAATACATCTTTTAAAAAAATGTTTCAAACTTGTTTGTGTGTATCTTATGACATGAATGAGTTGGTGCTACCCCTCACCCAGTGTTTGCCTGAGTTTCTTAGCATGGGTGTCCCTCCTCCCTCTCTTAAGATGCAGGGAGGTGTTTTGAGGTCCCAGGAGAGGTAAAAAAGTGGAATAGATCAGAGACCCCTGGAAAAGGGATACATCTTCCCATTTCTTAAAAAAAACAAAAACAAAAACAAAAAACAGTTGGTTCCAACATGGAAGATGTAGGGAGCCAAGAACACTTTGGTATCACAAGGGTTTTATAATTTTGAAGTTTTCGGGGGCTCCAGCCCATTTAGGAAAGATGCAAGAACTGGGAAAATGCTGGCAGCCCACAACAGGGAAGTAGACAGACAATCACCAGAGAACATAGATTCCTGAGTTGTTCTTGAATACAAAGGAAATACTCCATAGGGATTTTCTGTTCAGTTATAAAAGATTAAGCATATACATTTTTTCTCCCTAACTTAAATAATCCTCATTATGTTATGATGGGACATCATATACACTGCTCAAACTATTGTATAATAGAGCACAGAATGTTATCAATAAATATATCCTATCATCTTTTTAAAAATGTTAGTATTCAGATGGGTCAGTTTTTTGTTTTTTTTTTAAACCATCTGATTGCTTGATTGGGAACTTGCAAAAAACACTTGGGGAAGAATCTGCAGAGGCTTAGGTCCTAGCAAGCAGGTTAAGCAGGCTGAGTAAGAGATGCTGATAAAATGGCTATAAGTGCTGGTGACCCTCATTTTACACACAGGCTGGTAGGTTCTGGGGTCAGGGCAGCTGTGTATTGGTCACCACACATTGAGTACTAGAGCTGTTGAAATGATGCTATCCTAAAATGAATCTAACAACTGGAGGACATGGTGATTAGTAAAAGTTGTAAAGATAGTGTATGAACAAGTAGCAAAACTGTTTTAAGAGCTGATAATTTTATCAGCAGTTCTCAAATTCAGTCTAGCAGCACAAGGATCTGTCTTGATCCACAACTGTGAGATAGGTACTTTGCTACTGACAATAAAATACCCAAATTGTAAACTGTATTATTCATAAATTAGAGTAGTTACACTGGTAGTACCTTATTGTCCTGGATTTCTTGAGTAGGAAATAGTTTCAGCTAGTACACATGCATGTGAAAAGGATAATCTTCTGGTTTATATGATGTGGTTTAAAGGATTTGGGGAATGCCTCAAACCCACACCCCTCTCAACCCACCCATACCTCTCTAAAACCTCCTACATATTGATATTTCTTTCCCCTTTGGTTTAAGATTATAGACTTAAAAGTTTTAAATGTATTAAACCAAGTAGGAGCTACAAAATTTCTACAAAATGAGTTGAAGTGTAATGGGTTGAGAGCTAGGTTGAAATTTAATTAAGGAGCAAAATATTATAAGGAGAGGACAAACCTTAGAAAGGTGTGGCAATGTGTAATTAGCAGCACAATTATTCTTGGGACTTTGGGAAGGGCAGGAGTAGGAAGGATATTCATGAATGAAGGAAACTCAAGACTGGCAATCTATTTGGCATCCAGAGTCATGGAATAGAATACAGCAATAACATGAATTCTAATCTTGGCTTTGAAGTACGGCTTTGGAAAGCTTCGTAACTTTGAATTTTCTCTTCCAAAAAAAGAAAAAAAGAAAAAAATACATAACATTAAATGTTTTTAAGAGAAGCATCTCCTTCACTGCTGTTAGAAGTATAGACCGACACAGCCTTTCTGGAGTTCAGTTGGCCAATATGGAGATTCATAAAATTAGTATCATGCCATGATGCTAATTTTCCAGGAGGATAATATCATTTTTTACATTTGCTACTTGTTATTAAGGGTTCAGTCTCTGCAAAGTGTAATGTTATTTATGGTTTTGTTTCCGATAAAGATGGAAATGATTTCTGTCTAATAAGAAAGATAACCCAAAGATTATTGTTTATTGCTCTGTAAGACATTAACCAGATGAAAACAAATAAAACCTAACCTACCAATATTATTCTAATATTTTTTTCTAATTTTTTTTTTTTTCTAAATGCTTTAAATACCAAGTTTCCCAAATGCTTTTGGAACTAGCTTAGTGATCTTACTGATTCCCTCATGATTGAATTAAATAAATATTTGATAAATGTCCAATTTATATTTTTATGAGAATCATGTTTTTAACTTTTAACAATAGGTTTATTGATCTTTTGACATTAGGTTTATTATAAATATTATTTAATAAATAACAACAAAAGAAGAAAAGAATACTAACCTGAGGTAGCATCATCTCTTCTAAGCAAAGGAAAAAAACAAACTGGCTTAATGCTCTTTTTAAAAAATCTTCATTCTCATGAATTTTGCATTTTTGTCCTTCTCTGAGTTGATGGTATCCATATGTCCAGTGAATAAGCTAAACTTCCATGATTTACTAGTTTTATTCCTGCTCAGTCTCTTTGAATTTTTATCCTTCAGTTTTCCTCAATTTTGAAAAAATGTTTTTTGTAAAGAGATCACTATTCTTATATAAGGTTCATTTATGGGGTTCATTTTATAAGGTTCATTGACTCTTGGTTTCAGCTTAGGTAATGATCTCAGGTTTGTGAGATCGAGCCCTGCATTGGGCTCCATGCTCAGTGCGGAGTCTGCTTGAGAATCTGTCTCTCCCTCTCCTTCTCCCTCTGCCCCTCCCCCCACTCACACGTGTGAATGTGCTTTCTCTCTCTCTCAAATAAATAAATAAATAAATAAATCTTAAATAAAAGATTCATTTACATAGCATACAAGGTAAAAAATAATATGGAATATAGTCCCTTTATATCCTTGGGTATAAAAGTTGTGGTGTGAACTTTTCTGTCAGGAAGTTGCAAATATTTCACCCACCAAAGACTGTCTTATACTAATATGTTTTCCAATCCTTTAAGAATAAAATATTATTCAAATAATTTTGTGCATTTGTGTGTACTTTGTGTTTCCTCTAAGAGTTATACATGAGTTTACAGAGAGTAAACAAATATTTCAAATTGTATTAGTCTACTATGACTGCCATAATACCATACAAAGACGACATATGTACCATACGAAGATGGCTAACACCACAGAAATTTATTTCTCACAGTTTTGGAGACTAGAAATCCAAGATCAAGGTGCCCACAAATTTGATTTCTGGTGAGAGTTCTCTGGCTTGCAGATAGTTGTCTTCCTGGTATGTCCTCACATGGCCTTAACTTGATGCATGTGTGAAAGAGAGAGCTCTCAGATGTCTCTTCTGGAAGGACACTAATCCCATGAGGTCGAGACTCCAATCCTTATGACCTCATTTACCCTTAATTATTTCCCTAGAGGCCCCATCTCCAAATACTGCCACACTGGAGGTTAGGGCTTCAACATGTGAATTTCTGGGGTTGGGATAAAAAGACTCAGTCCATAACAAAAGTTTCAATAGGTTTTCAAATTCCAGAAGTTCATCTGGGGGCTTACTGGTAATGGAAAAGAAAATACTAAAAACTCATTTTGAAACATCAATAAGGTTTTATTAATTGTAGAAAGTACAAGGCTAAGGCAAGAGTGAATATTTATATCGTTTGCTCTTCTTCAACATCAAAGGTAATGTTATCACACTTATATCAATGTTTAGCAATTGGTGGTGAATCTCTCTGCATATGTAAGTTTTAAACTGAACAGAAAATCACACTTCATAAATAGAGAGAGACCAATCTGGAATTTTTGAACTAATTTATTAGGGAGTGACAAGTAGTAGTTCAAGAGTATTTTGTTTTTCCAACACATTGGGTATTTTTTTTTCTTTCTTTTTTTGATTTTAGAGAGGGAAGGAAGGAGGGACAGCAAGAGAGGGAGAGAGAATCTTAAGCAGGCTCGACACCCAGTGCATGAGCCCGACCCGGGGCTTGATTTCACAACCCTGAGACCATGACCTGAGATGAAATCAAGAGTCAGCCGCTTAACTGACTGAGCCACCCAGGTACCCCTGGATACTTTTTTTTAAACTGCTTTTCTTCTGATCAATAAACAGTCACATGTTACAAACTTGTACCTGTCTTTCTTTACCTCATGAAACAGGTACTTCGCTTTGCCCTTGGCTTTATTATGGAGCAGAGCTTTGTCAAATAAACAAAGCCTAGGTAATATTCATACTTGCAGTGAAACACTGAAACTAGCACAGTAAACACAAATCAGTGTGTCTGATGTTTTGTTTGCTTTTCATGATAAAACAAATCTTTTTTTCTTCCTTCATTCAGTGCTAGTATAAACAAATGAGCTTGACCTACAGTACATATGTCACTTGAAAATATAAGTGCGTGATATGAAAATCTAAATGTTGCATCCATTTCCTCTAATTTTTAAAAGTTCAATAAATAAAAACAAAAATGGACAATAAAAAAAGATTGACTATTTGGAAAAGATCATTTATATTAAAAAGAGGATTATTTTTCTTTTCAAAGGTATTACCTATTTAACAAAAAAATAAGCAAAGATTTTCTTTATATCACAATTCATTGAAAATTAAAGCATGGCGATAATAAATATTTTAAAGTAAATATGCCAAAAGTGAACCTAACATACATATTTAAATGAAATAAAGATAGCTATGGGAGTTGCAGTAAGCACCTGTTATTAGCTAGACATGAACTTTAGAGCACAGATAATTCAGTGCATAAATGAGATTTGAAAGATAAAGGGAAGAATATCTTTAAGACCCAGAAAACCTATTTGCCCTGAATGGATCTCAAAATCAGGAACTCAACAGAACTCTTGCCTTCAAAAATATATTCTTCTCATACAAATTATACACACACACACACACACACATAGATATATATACATACACAAACATATACAGAAGGGCTAAAATTTTTATTATTCTCTCTAGCTTTTTAAAATTAATATTTTTTTTACAACAGTTGTAGGTTCATAGCAAAATTGAGGGGAAGGTAAGAGATTTCCCATATACCCTTGTCCCCATTTATGCACAGTCTTCCCTATTATCAACATCTCCCAGGGGCGCCTGGGTGGCTCAGTCATTAAGTGTCTGCCTTTGGCTCGGGTCATGATCCCAGGGTCCTGGGATCGAGCCCCGCATTGGGCTCCCTGCTCAGCGGGGAGCCTGCATCTCCCTCTCCCTCTGCCCGCTGCTCCCCCTGCTTGTGTTCTCTCTCTCACTATCTCTCTCTCTCTGTGTCAAATAAATAAATAAAATCTATTAAAAAAAATTAAAAAAAAAAACAAAACATCTCCCAGCAGAGTGGTACATTTATTACAACTGGTGAATCTATATCAATACATTATAATCACTCAAAGTTCATAGTTTACATTATGGTATGAAACTATGCTAGTGATGTTAAAAAAGCTCGCTATCACCAAAATTACAGATACTCTATCTACATCTGAACATGGAAAGGAAGAACTCTCCACAGGGTAATCAAGGAATCTGTGAAGAATCAGAAGTTGAACTTAATCATTTTTTTTTTAAGATTTTATATATTTATGTGAGAGAGAGAGAGAGAGAGAGATAGCAAGAGAGAGCACGAGTGGGGAGGAGAAGGAGAAGCAGGCTCCCCAAGAGCAGGGAGCCCAACACAGGGCTCGATCCCAGGACTCTGAGATCATGACCTGAACTGAAGGCAGACGCTTAACCAAGTGAGCCACCCAGGTACCCTTGAACTTAATCTTTAAAATGTGGGTTTTGATAACTGATTTGCAGTTTTAAGTATTAGTCAACAGGACAGTATTTCATGATTGAGAGCAAGGCCTTCTGTGTCACTTGATATGAAATTGTAGAATAGTGAAGCTAGTTGCCTAACTCAGTTTTTCATGACAGGAAAGTCCAATTTCATAGTTCAGACTTTTTTATTAGCTAATAAGCAGAAGTAATTGGGGTCACGTACTATCTTTTGGTAATCCAATTAATTCCTTTTCTATCCATTTTCTATCTGGCACTTAGCTTGAGGAAGTAGATACTGGTGTTTTACTTTAAATTTACCACTTTGACTAAATCCAAATAATTTTCGGTTGCTACATAAAGTAGAAGCAAACTGACTGCCAATATTTCTGTTTTTAATTTTTTTGATTTATTTTTTATTTATTTTATGTGGTTTCCATAGATCTTAATCCTCTAAAATGGCTAGTAATAAATAATAATAATAATAGTATCAATGTACCAATGTTTTAAAGAATTTTACACATGTTGACTCTAATCACTCACAAATAACCTGCCATGTAGGTACTGTTATTATCCTTATTTTACTGATAAGAAAACTGAATAGTTGAGAAACTTATCCAAGATAACCCAGCCAGTGAGTGGCAGAGCCAGGATTTACAACCATATTCAGGGGGCGCCTGGGTGGTTCAGTTGGTTAAGCGTCTGCCTTCGGCTCAGGTCATGATCCCGGGGTCCTGGGATGGAGTCCCGCATTGCGCTCCCTGCTCCGTGGGGAGCCTGCCTCTCTCTCTCTCTCTTTCTCTCTCTCTCTGTCTCTCTGTGTCTCATGAATAAATAAATAAAATTTAAAAAGAAAAAAAAACATATTCAGGGACTTATAGCTTCTCTAATGAAATGGCTATTGGGCCTCCATTTTGAAAAGGCCAATGTTAAATTTTCAGAAATGTCATACTGTTTAATTTTTTTAATGCAAAAATAATTATTTTAAGCAACTAAAGTATAACTTTATATGAAGATTCTAGAGTCTCTGGAAATTATTTTAGGTTTCAAGTGTGTATAGTTTTGCATATTGTGTATCTTGGCCTGTTCCATTATATACTGGGGGATCAGAGGCACTTAGTTTCTTCAACTTTGTTTCCTTAATCTAGATATGGACATGGAATAATTATGATATGAAACATTAAAAGTTGAATTCTTTGATCCCCGTACATTGGTAAATAAATTCTGTTTCACAAAGAAACTTCATATCTGTGCAGCAAGATCTTTAATTTTCAGATCCTCATACAGTATCCCATTTTATCTTAAACTCAATATAATAAGACAGGTGGTTATTGTTTGTACTTCACAGATGAGAAATTGAAGTACAAATATTTAGTGCATTGCCCAGGGTCACACAGCTAGTAAGAGAGAAAGGCCAGTCAGGATGTCGGTTCTTTGAATTCTCAGCATCAGATTCTACATTATTCTCCTCAGAAGAAACTACTGTCCTCATTGAATATTTTCCGTTACTTACTTACTTTATTTTTTTCTTTCTTTCTGGCACATCTTTAGAAGAATTCTTGACAATAGCCTTGACTTGGCTATTTTTAGGAGTTGTGGGATTAATTTAAATTGCATTCTCAATAATTTATACACTTATTTGTATGTATTTGGAACTTTTTTTGGTAGGGAGGAGTAAGAGACACAGAGCTGTATGCTGCATCTGAATTTCCTCATGGGCAATGAATAGTAATTATGTGGTTGCCAAATTAGTTCAACTATTTTGAATGTTAAGCAGGCGGACAAGGGCAGAGAGGTATCCCCCCAACTCTGACAGGAAACTAATGACAAAAACCTTTAACCAAGGGAAAAATAGCTCTGGAGTCAGTAAAAAGGTCTTTAGTTCAGAATAATTATCATTAGCAAGTGATTAGAGTAGAGCTTTTTAAAGTGGACTGCTGGAGCATGTGGCCTCTGAAACACCCTAGGGGCATTTGTTAAATCCTAGGCTCCACCCCAATGTATTGAATTTGAATTTCTGGGCTGGGGCCCTGAATATATAACATCTAACTTCAGGATGAACCAATGAAATAAAAGTCGGTAAAATAGCAGAATGCTTAGTTGTTTTCAAATGCCTAAAATTTTCAGTTTTAAAAATGCCATGGATGGAGATGGAGCACAATGTAAATATGGGTTGCGTATGCTGACTTCCCTCCAAAGACTACAGCATGAAAAAGTAACTTTACAGTGAAGAAACCGGTGAAACACCACCTCGGCTACGTGATCAAGGCCAACCTCAACTGCGGTAATAGTACATAATGAAGTAATGACAATGGCACTTTACCTCAGTGGTCTTCCTTTTCAAAACATATTACCCCAACCTAATCATGAAAAACAGAAAAATTCCAATAGAAGAGCATGCTACAAAATACAAGACCAGTACTCTGAAAAACTGTCGAAGTCCAAAGTCATAAAAAACAAGGGAAGTCTCAGAAACTTGTCACAGGTAAGAGGAACTGAGGGAGACACCAAAGGGGAACCTAAGGACTAATTGTAATGTGGTATACTGGGTAGGTTCCTAGAACTGAGAAAAAGACATTAGGTAAAAATTAAGAAAATCTGAGTAAATTATGTATCAATATTAGTTCAAAAATTGTTACAAATGTACCATACCAATGTAAGATGTTAATAATAAGGGTATAGAGTCTATGGGTGTTTCTACTATTTCTCCATTTTTCTGTAAATCTAAAACTGTCCTAAAAAAATGCTCTGGCTTGCTTATGGTAACTGGAGACATTTATGGTAAATGAGAGAGAGAGAAAGACAAGATTTATCTGGCACCAATTTGTGCCAAGGCCCTGCCCTTTTTGAACGTAAGCTAGACTGGGTCAGGAGCAATTAGCTTGCAGATTGGCGTTCAAGATGGGAAGATACAGTATTGGTCAAGCACAGATTGCTGTTTCCCCAAGCAAAGAGCTTTAAGCTGACTAAATGTCCCTTTTAGGGGGAAAAAAATCGAGCGCTCCTTTAAGTCAGTGTTTCTTGAGTCTGATTTTGAGAAGGAAGAGTTGATGTTCATTGAGGGCTTATTGTGTATCAGCGCTGTTCTAAACATGTCGTATGTGTTAACTCATTTCATGCTTTAAACAGGCCCATGAGATAGACATTGGATTAACCCCATTTTACAAATGAGAAAAAGGAGGCTGAGAAAAGTTAAGTGGTTTGTAGGACCCTCTACAACCCAGAGCAACATCTGACTCCCAGTCTGGCCTCTTTACTCTTGTATCGTACTACTGCCAACTGGGTTTTCCCAGTGAGCGTGTAGTGCAGTCTCTGACAAGGGTTGAGAAAGAATATCTTATGTCACTGGAGGTTCATTTCCCCCCTTCTTTCTTTTTCTCATATTTCACATCCAAGCTGTTAGGAAATCCCGTGACTCTGCCTTCAAAGTAAATAAAGAATCTGACCACTTCTCTCCACCAACTTCCTCCACTACCACATTGGTCCAGCTTCCATTAAAGGTTGCTTGATTATTATGATTCAGTAAGTTTTAACAAATGCAAACAGTCACAAAACAACAAGAATCACAAAGTGGAATAATTCTGTCAACCCCAAAACCTTCCTCATATCCCTTTCAGTTAAATCTTCTATCACATCCCCTACTATCTGCTGGCAAGTGTCTGGCATGGACCATTGATCTGATTTTTATCACTATAGATTTGCCTTTTTTAGAATCCATTTTATTTATATGGAATCATACAATATGTGTCCTTTTGCATATGGCTTATTTCACTTAGCAAATGCTTTTGAAATGTATTATGTTGTTAGATGTATCAGTCACTCTGTTTCTTTTGATTGCACAGAAATATTCCATTGTATAAAGATACCACACTTTGTTTTATCCATTCACCAGTTGATGGACATGTGGGTTTTTTCTAGTTTTTGTCAATTTTTAATAAAGCTGCTATGAAAATTCCAGTGCAAGTCTTTCTATGGACATATTTTTCATTTCAGTTGGTTAAATACCTAGGAGTGAGTTTGCCAGGTCTTATATGAGTACGTGGTAAACTTTTTTTTTTTTTAAAGATCTCATTTATTTATTTGTCAGACAGAGAGGTAGAGAGAGAGCACAAGCAGGGGGAGTGGCAGGGAGAGGGAGAAGCCGGCTCCCCACTAAGCAAGGAGCCAGACACAGGACTCGATCCCAGGACCCTGGGATCATGACCCAAGCCGTAGGCAGACGCTTAACCGACTGAGCCACCCAGGCATCCCCATGGTAAACTTTTTAAGAAACTGCCTAATTTCCAAAGTGGTTGCATTATTTTGCATTCCCATTAACAATTTTTGAGAATTCCCATTGCTTCACAGCCTTTATAATGTTTGATATTGTCAGTCTTTTTAAATTCAGTCTTGTAGTGGATGTGTGTATCTCATTCTTACAATTTGCATTTTCCCAATAAATAACAATGTTGTTTATTTTTATGCATTTATTTGCCATTCATATATATTCATGATGAATTTTCTATTCAAATATTTTGCCCAGTTTTTAATTAGGTTGATTGTTATTTTACTATTGCGTTATAAAATTTATGTATTTTGGATACAAGTTCTTTATCAGATATATCTTTTGCATATATTTTCTCCTAGTCTGTGGCTTGTCCTTTTAGATTTTGTGCCTTTTGAATTTTGGTGAAGTGCAGTTTTCAATTTTTTAAATGTACTTTTGCCATCTTATCAAAGAAATTTTTGTTAAGAAGTAAATATTCCCCAGATTGATCTATGGGATTCATTGAAATCTGGATCAATACCCCAATAGGCTCTTTGGTAGAAACTGAAAAGCTGGTCCTAAAATATTCATGCAAGTGCAAAGGAAATAAAATAACAAAAATAATTTTGAATAAGAACAAAGTTAAAGGTCTTAGATTACCTGAAGTCAAGATTTACTATAAAGCTAGAGTAATCAAAATAGTGTTGTGTTTGTGTAAGAATAACACAGAAATGGGGCGCCTGGGTGGCTCAGTCGTTAAGCGTCTGCCTTCGGCTCAGGTCATGATCCCAGGGTCCTGGGATCGAGTCCCACATCGGGCTCCCTGCTCAGCAGGGAGCCTGCTTCTCCCTCTCCCACTCCCCCTGCTTGTGTTCCTGCTCTCGCTGTCTCTCTCTCTGTCAAATAAATAAATAAAATTTAAAAAAAAAAAAAAAAAAAAAAAAGAATAACACAGAAATGAATGTAATACAATAGACTCCAGAAATAGACAGATACACACATTCAGTTGATTTTTGACAGAAGTGCCAAAGTAAAGGGAAAAGCTAATCTTTTCAATAAACAGTGTTGAGCATTTAGATATCCATAGATTAAAAAGAAAAAAGAAAGAAAAGAAAGAAAAAGTAAGAAAAAAGAAACTCAATTCTTAGCTCATAACACAGAAATGACCTCAAAATGGGCCCAAATGTAAAAATAAAACTATAAAACTTCTTGAAAAAAACAGAGACAAAAACTCAGTGTCCATAAGTTAGGCCAAAGCAGAGGTTGAAAAACCATGGCCAGTAGGCAAAATGTGGCCTACTGCCCTTTTTTTTTTTCTAGATAAAGTTTATTGAAACCGAATCATGCTCATTTGCTTCCATATTGCCTATGACTTTCATGCCATAGGGACTAAGTTCAATAGTTGCAACAGACATCATTTGGACTATAATGTTTAAAATATTTACAATCTGGACTTTCACAGGGAAAGTTTGCTGGCCCCTGGGCCAGAATATTTTAAGTGGAAGTCCATAACACTTGGAGAAACCATCTGAGTGCTTAGAATATCCTACATGGTTCTTACTCTCCACCATTCTCCTGTATCTGTGTCCATCTGTTCTGTCCCTCCACCCCAACCCTTAGCCCCTTGCCATCTCAGAGCTCCAAGCAAGCCTAGGGCTTTATCCATCCTAGCACACAGCTCTTGCCTGAGGGCCTTTGCCCTAGAAGTTCCTTGCCTGAAATACTCTTTCTGCACATATCTACTTGGCCCTTACCTACTTCAAGTCTCAGATCAAATATCACTATCTTAATTCAGCCTATATTTACCACCTTTTTACCTTTGTAACTCAGGCCTTCCCACTCCCCCATGATCTGTTCAAAGCCAGTTCTACTTTTTTCCTTGATTCCCCCCATAGCATATATCATCTTCTAATGTTTATTTCAATTTGCTTGCTTATAATTTATGTTTTATTTTTTAAAGATGTTATTTATTTGAGACAGAGAGAGAGCACAGAGGGAGAGTGAGAGGGAGAAGCAGATGCCCCAGTGAGCAGAGAGCCTGATGCGGGGCTCGATCTCAGGACCCTGAGATCATGACCTGAGCCGAAGGCAGACCCCTAACCAGCTGAGCCACCCAGGTGCCCCTAAATTTGCTTGTTTAAAAGTCATTCCCCAACTCAGCCTTCCAGAAGATAAGCTTCAGAATTGCAGGGATTGTTATCTGCTTTATCACTAAGTGCTTTAGCACTAAGAGACATTTTTCAGGTTAGGTATGCTTCTTAAATATTTCAGCATATTTAGCCTTTATGGAGACATTGACCTAATCCATATTGTCAGCTTTGATAGGAAAATATTATCCCTATGTATAATTATTTGGCTTAATAATAGCTACCATCTACTACATGCTTACTAAGAGGTTAAGTATAAAGACTCACATTATCTTATTACTCAATTCTCACAATAACCCAGAGTCATAAATTATCATCACAATATTACAGAAAAGAAAATTAAGGCTTGGGATACTTGGTAATTTGCTCATTGCTATATAACTTATTAAAATAAAGACAAAAGATTCAAACTGGATCCCCAGTCACATCCTTGACAGTGATAAGTTCTATTCAGTGTTTCATATTCCAGATACACTAAATTCTAGACCATAATCCATAGATACTGCATAAGAGAGCAGCCACCTTTATTTTAGGCAGAGTCCAACAGAAATAACATAATTCTTTCTAAAACATGTGGTAATTGAACCTTATTTGACATTCTACAATTTCTTTATACTGATATCTGGATTCAAATATTCATTAAAATATCCATTTTAATTCAAATATTAATTTTAATGGGTATACTAAGTTAATTATTAATATAGCAATTAATTATTCACTGGCATGTTAATTATATAGGTCCAAAAATCCCTCTTCCAGAACCCTGGAGGCCAGCCGTGGTTCAGTATACACAATGTTTTTTAAGAACCTAAGACAGGGCAAATACGACATATCAGTTCTGTAAGGGAGATTTGGGGCAATTTTTGATATCTGACTTATACGTAAAGATGTAAAAAATTTAGAATTCAGTTACTATGCCTAGCAAATGCTCAACAAATGTGACCAGTATTATGTTAGAAGGGCCCCTGGGTGGCTCTGTCCCTTGGGCCTCCCATTACTGATTTCGGCTCGGGTCTTGATCTCAAGCCCTGCTGTCCAAGCACCATTTGGAGCTCTGCATGGAGTCCTTCCCCACCCCCACAAGACTCAGCGATGAATCTGCTTCTCTCCCTCTCCCTCTGACCCCCCACCTACTCCCCCGCTCCTGCGTGTGTTCTCTCAAATACATAAATCTTAAAAAAAAAGAGTATTCAGTTCTCTGTCAGAATTACAAAATAATTTAAGTCTATAACACAGAGCTCTTGTCTTGTTTATCCTAATTTATAATTTATGGGAGTATTAAGAACACCTAAAAGAGTGATCTTCTTTTAAAGCAATTTATTTGCTTCATTTTGATTTACAAATAAACCATTCAGTATGCTGTAGAACTAAGAAGTTTTTCTCATTATCTAATCCCTGTCTGTATTAACATAATCTATTATTTATTTTCAGCCAAATAACCTTGGTATTTGATGTTTCAGCTAGGTTAGTGACTTCTGGCCAGGACCAGACTAAACTGATAAAAGTGGTTTTAGCATTTTAGTGGTTCATAATGTCCTGGATGCAGCAGAAACTTTGCCATCCTTTGATCCTGAAATGAACAAACTAAATTCAATGTAAACTATGTCAAAACCTTCTCGAAGTAATAGGAGTGATCTTTGAGCGATGTTAATCAAGTGGTGGGTAGAGAGTGCAGTCCTCAAGGAACTCTTATTTCACTTAGCCTTAAGCCTATTTACCTCTGCTAGCAGCATTGTTTGTCATCTGCCCTGGCTCTCTGTGTTCCCATTGTAACGAAAATGCATGCATAACCACGGGACCCTTGAAAATGTTTTAGGGATATTTGCACCCTCCCTCCACCACTACCAACCCACACCTTACACCTAGCTCCTGCTCATCTTTCATTTCTCCGCCGAATCATAAATTCTGTCCACAGTCTGTCGTAACACCTGAGTCTGCTTTATGGGCCTCTCTTAGTACACCGCTCAGAGCTCAATCATACCATTTGTTAAACATTAGGCACAGAATGTTATAATTGGCTGTTTACTTGTCTGTCTTGCCTAGATTATAAGAGAGCCATTTCCACCTTGATCTATATTGTATTCTCAATGCTTAATACAGAACCTGGCACAGGGTAGTCATGATTTGCTAAGTAAATAAACCTCTTGAAGGTTCTCTGATGTAAAAAAAAAGATATAATGCAACTACTCTATAGAATTGTGATAATAAAATAAGATGCTTAGTATGAATGAGATTATGTATCATGATGCTTAGCAGGTAACAGACTTTCAATAAATGTTAATTAAATATAAAATCTGCATTTTTTTCCAGTTGCAATATAACAGTTTTCTAATTTTGTTGTAGGTTCAGGTTAAACTATGTGTATTATATATACTAACATTTCTTTTGCTTTTTTTTTTTTTTTTTTGATTGTTAAATGGATTGGAAGATATAAAGGTTTTAGAAGGGTTAGGTAACACTTATTTTTTAATTTCTGAATACATCAATCTGTTTTTTGAAAATACATTTCATTCAAAAAGCCTTAAAACTCATTTTGTGAAGCACATTTCCACTGAATTTTAAGTAAACATATTTTACAGAAAATTGAAGCCATACATTTTTGATTTGTTTATAGTTAAAATACAATTAACATTCTGCTTCAAGAAGTTTCTTAATAGTTAATTATTATTATATATTTGTTCAAAATATTCCTTTTCTTATGAGTTTACACTAAAACCACTGAGTGAATGTTTGATAAGTACAGGATAAGTGCATAGTCTCCAAGTTTTTCTCCACAAATCACTTACGAAAGACAAAAGAAAGACAGTGACTTCCCAGTAGATAAACATAGCAGACATTACCTAACAAGGTACTCAAAGATAACCTGGCCTTGGAATAAGCCAACATCATGTGCCTTTTGATATAATGCACAGTGAAGGCCCCGAAATCACTATGGTTATATTTCTGCCAAAAATGCACAACCTGAGTCTAATCATAAGGAAACAACAGACAAACCCAATTTGGGAGACATTCTACAAAATAACTGGCCTGTATTCTTCAAAATTGTCAAGGTCAAGAAACACAAAGAAAGGCTAAGAAACTCTTCTCTATTAAAGGAAACGAAAAGGTTATGACAACTGTCATGTAATAAATACATGACCCTGGATTGTATCCTCAACCCAGGGGAGAGGGGAGGTAGTAGCCATAAAGGATATTACTGGGAAAATGGACAGAATTTGAAATAGAGATTACCTATCAGGTAATAGTTTTATCAAAGTTAAATTTGATAATTGTGCTGTGTTTATGTAAGTAAATATCTTTGTTCTTAGAAATACTCACTGAAATGTTCAGGAATAAAGGGATATGATGTTTCTAGCTTATTTTCAAATGTAAAGAAGAATGACAGAAGCAGACGCGGAGACAGATAAAGAGTGACAGAGAATGACAGAGCAAAGATGATAAAATGTAAAGGGTATATGGAAGTCCCTTGTCCTATTCTTACAACTTTTCTGTGAGTTTATAATTATATCAAAATAAAATATTAACCAAAAAATGCCTTCCTCTGAAAAAAAACTTCATGTGGCTTAGTGTTACATATCCAAATATAATGGTTGAATGGTCAATTATTCATTGCTTAATTTGAAAAAGTTAGTTTTCAGTTGCCAAATAATTAAAAAACAACAACCCAGTGACCTAAACAATAACAATTTATGATTTTATCTATGATCTTGAGGGCAGACTGAGTTCAGCTGGGAAGCTTTTCTTCTTCACAATGCATAAGATGAAGGTGTTCTTGGCTGCCGACATGCCATCCAGACTGAGGAAGACCTGGAAACTTCGGGGCCACGTGAGCCATGGCCACGGTCGCATGGGCAAGCACCAGAAGCACCCAGGAGGCCGGGGTAATGCTGGTGGCATGCATCACCACAGGATCAACTTGGACAACTATCACCCAGGTTACTTTGGAAAAGTTGGTATGAGACATGACCACTTAAAGAGGAACCAGAGCTTCTGCCCAACTGTCAACTTTGATAGACTGTGAACCTTAGTCAGTGAGCAGACACGGGTGAATGCTGCAAAAACAAGACTGGAGCTGCTCCTATCATTGATGTGGTGCGACCGGGCTACTACAAAGTTTTGGAAAAGGGAAAACTCCCAAAACAGCCTGTCATCATGAAGGCCAAATTCTTCAGTAGAAGAGCAGAGGAGAAGATTAAGGGTGTGGGGGGCGCCTGCGTTCTAGTAGCTTGAAGCCACGTGGGGTGAGGTTCATTAAATGCTAACAAGTACTTTTCAAAAAAGAAAAAAAAGACGAAGGTATTTGTTCTGCTGTGTTCAGCTGGAAGCTCAACAGTGGCTGGACCATACATGATGGATGGTCATTTCTTAGGGCTTCTCTTCATTCAGTAGTTTAGCCTGAGCTGCTTTATAATTAATCCAAGAGGGTAAAACAAAAGCTGCCAGTTCTCTCAAAGCCTGGGCTCAGAAGTCTTAGAATGTCTCCTCCACGGTATTCTATTATTAGAATAAGTCACAATACAGCTCATATTCAAATGGAGAGGAAATAGAATCTACTCTTGATGTGAGGAGTGGTCTGTGCTTAAAGGGTTGGTTGGGAAGAATTGTTGGCAGCCATATTGGCAGGCTGTCTACCACAGCGCCCAAATCAACTTATTTAGATGACTTGGAATGTACTTATCTATGAGTATAATTTAGGAATATTGGCATATGAGATATGTGTCAAAAGAATTTTAATTTGAACGGAAGTTAACAGAATTTGTATATGAATTCAGAACCACCGATTATAATTTTGGATTAGATGCAGTCTATTATAAATTATTTTTTCATTATAAAAGTGTCAGTGTTTGATGCATGGTAGAGAAGGATATAATGACTCTAGTTCAGTTTGGTTCCTTGACTTGTTCTGAACTGCAAACTGGCTTATTCATTATTGCTTTTGCCTTATAAGTGTAAATATTGACACAAGTACAAAGGCAAATAACCTATTAAGGGGTCCAGACCCACACTCTGAGAACTACTGACCTAAAGAAATATTCACATCTTATGCACAAGTCATACACCAGGGTTCATTGTACTATTTCTGACAATAACAAGACATTGTAAACAATTTAAATATTCTCCAATAGCAAATGGTTAAAGAAAATACAGTGTATTCATATTAAGGAATACTGGGCAGCCATTAAAAAGAATGGGTAGACCTTTATATACAGAGAAACTCTCTAGAATATAGTGCTACTAGTAAAACATAGTCATATAGTATTCATATCATCCCATTTTTTTAAAATCCAAATATATCTAGACATATATAGCAAGAGTGTCACAAGGGAAATAAGGTCATACCATGCATACTGTAAATACGTATTACAAACTTAGGTATACACACATGCACAGGCATACAAATGTATAGAAGGAGAGGGAATATACTACATACTTAACAGTAGTGACATATGAAGAAAGAAATAGGGTGGTAGTGATGAGGCTAACTCTTCACTCTGTAGGTTCTTTTTTTTTTTTCCAAGATTAATTCATTTACTTTAGAGAGACAGTGCACACAAGCAGAGGGAGGGGTAGAGGGAAAAAGAATCCCAAGAAGACTCTGTGCCCAGCACAGAGCCCAATGCGGGGCTCAATCCCACCACCCCGAGACCATGACCTGAGCCGAAATCAAGAGTTGGACGCTTAACTGACTGAGCTACCCAGGCACTCCTGCACGTTCTTTTTTTATGCATCATAATCATATATTACTTCCATTATTAAAAATTGAAATAAGTAGAAAGTAAATGCTTACAAACTTTTGTACAACCTATGGATTCATATACAGTTTACTGGAAAGAAATTTAAGAATGAGTTACTCTCACTGATAGCTCTTTTTCTTTATTCAAGAGTAAAAGATGGAAGAATTAGAATTTTAGTGAAGCTTGCACAGAATACCCTTCATCACTCATGTATATGCCACTCTATCTGTACTTTAGTTTGTTGTTTTGTTTTGTAGTGAATAAAATATTTCTTGTTATTCCTTTCCTTAGATTTTTAAAATTCTTAGGACATGAAAAATGCATTGTATATCTTGTACTAGAGTTTACTAAAATATGGAGAGAGAGTAAAATATGGAATGGATTTCAGGCTGATCTTGTATAGTGGGTAAAATTCTCCATTGCCTATTTTGACTCAAGCAAGATACTGAGAAAGATTGCAGTACATAAAAACCCAAAGATTCAGAAAGTCTATAAATGAAACAACTGTTCAAAGCTATTTTGTGTTATCTGTGAGAAAGCTTCACATATAATAGGAGAATACATAAGATAGAAGATTATAGTTTCTTTTTGTGGGCTACTTGTAAGACTCTATTTGTAATGTTATATCTAATTTCAGGCTATTTATTAACAGATTGCCAAATAAGATTTCACTAAGTTCATTATTCATTTGGCATATATTTATTTTATGCCTATTGTGCACCAGATTCTCTTACTGGCATTTGGGATACAGCAAAAACAAAGTTACTGATCTCATGGAATATACAAAAGTGAACCAACATTCCTGCCCTCATAGAGTTTACATTTCAGAGGGAGATAGACAATAACACAAATATATAAGTAAAATATATATTAGATGGTGATGAGTGATAAAGCAGAAAACAGAATAATTAGATAAGATCTTGCTGAGAAGTTTCCACTGGAGTAAGGACTTGATGAAGGTTTTGGGGTGGGGTAGCCAGTTGGGTGGATATCTGCAAGAGTCTTCCAGGTATAAAGGCGCTGAAGTGGGAACATACTTATACATTCATTGTGGAATAAGGAGGTCAGTGTGGACAAAGAGGAGTCTGAGTGTGCAAGAGTAACACAAGAAGATAGTGGAGGGAGGGGAATTTGAAGTGGAGAGATGTTGAGGACATGTTGAGTTTGAGATTCACAGAAGACATTTAAGTGGAGGTGATAAGTAGATAGTATAAATTTGAGGAATTATGTTACCTACAGAAGATATTTAAAGGCCTAAAACGGAGGGCGCCTGGGGGCCTCAGCCCGTTAAGTGTCTTCCTTCTGCTCAAGTCATGATCTCAGAGTCTTGGGATCAAGCCCAGCATCAGACTCCCTGCTGACTCTCCCTCTCCCTCTCTCCTCCCCCCACCCCCCTGCTTGGGCTCTCTCTCTGTCTCTCTCAAATAAATAAATAAAATCTTAAAAAAAAATAAATAAAATGAAGGCCTAAAACTGGATGAGATCACCAAAGAGAGTAGACCAAGAAGTGAATGTTCAAGAACTGGTTCCTGGGGGAGGGAACTGAGCACACACACAGCTGATAAAGGACTCTTACCCATCACTTAAGACAACTCTTTAGAGGAATTTTCTCTCTCACTTCAGAAAACTGAAAATATCTTTTAAAGTTCATCATATATATATATATATATCTTCAAAGAATGAGCAATTCCATTTCTAATTATATTCAGAAGAAATGAGAACATTTTTTTTCCCCAAAAGACATAAGAATATTCATAGCAGTATTATTTCTAACAGCCCTAAACCAGAAACTTCCCACATGCCCTTAACAGTAACAGTGGTGTTGGAGGTCAGTAGAGTGGTTACCTTTTGGGTGAGGGTGGATAATGTCTGGAAGGGGGCAAGTGGAATGCAAACCACTTCGGATCTAGACATTTTTCTGCATCTAATATGACAAAAAAGGATTTGCATTAAAAAATTGGTGAAAGAATGGTTTTTGCTCTAAGAATACTTATTATTTCTTGTCAGTACATGTCCTAGAATTGACCTTTCCGAAGTTCATTTTTTTAACGTATAGTTAATCCCTGCCTACTTACTACATGCTAGATATTATACTAGGCACTGGGGATACAGAGATAAACAGAAAGATTTAGTTTCTCTCACTTCATGCAGTTTACAGTGTAGTTTATTTACCTGGAGCAAAAGAATATTACTGTCACCATTTCCATATAAGCTTTCACCAGAATTCGTTGATGGAATGCTCTGTGGTCCAATTTTTTGTTTGTTCATTCCTTTTAACTATTTCCTTGATCAGAAAGTCCCTATACTTAGATAAAACTTTGTATGTCAGAATCTCCTACTAGTCTCCAGAGGTTAGTGATGTCAAATTTACTTGTTTCCAAGGTAAGATATTTAAATTTGATCATATCTAAGCTCTTATTGAGACTACATTTCTTCTGAGTTTTTTCCTTAATGAGTGAGTGATCTATGAAAACGCATGCTCTACATTTTCTTCCTTGAAGACTTGTGTGAGACATTATCGGTTCCCCATATTTCTTCTGGAAGGACACAAAAGGGACATCATTATCTACTCCCCTATCTTTAAATGTGAGAAGCATGTGTCCAATTAAATCTAGTGCTTCCTCTCCATTGTTCTGTATGAATAATTAACCTTTCTAAGTGCTGACATCAGGAAGGTTTTGAATCCCCCTTTCTTCCAAGGGAAAAATAAAATGAAGAATGGAACTGATGCTTCTTTGGAATGTTCTTTTTAATCATTTTGAAAGATGGTTAATAATAATAAAGTATGAGTGTTAAAATCCAACACGTTGATTCTGAAAAGTATTATTTTATTTATTCCTTGGTGATAATGATTTTATTATTAATGTGGGCTTCTCTAAAGTAATAATGTTCTCTAATGCAATCATTTGGAACAATATGGTCACCAATCTACTTTCATTAGTCACATGGGAACATTATAAATCAATTTATATGATCTTTGCAATCAAAACTTGCTGGAAGCCAGCTGTGTCAATTTCTGTTAATTATCATCCTTTTAAACCTCATTGTTTCTGTAAGTAAGATACGCACTTTAGGACTTTTTTTTTTTTTTTAATAGTTTAAATTGTTCTGCTCATCCTCCTACAGGTCTCTTATAAGGTTTTTGCCCCTCTCGGTTGATTTATAATGTAACCTTGAAACAAGGAGAAGCATTAGTCGCCTACTGTTTTCATAAATGGATTGTCAGCTATTTTACAACTATGGTTATTTCTTTGACTAGAGAAATTTCTAGAGAGCAGGTCTTTGAATTCCTAATTATTTTAAAGATTGGCTGGACATTCTTGAGTATATCTGTCTTCTGTGCAAATAAATATTTGCTAGAGAGTAAATGGCTTTGCTCTGTTTTGATTTTGATTTTATCTATTTCAAGTTTGTCATAGACTTACTAGTCAATCTGGTGGGTTGAAACTATCTCACATTTAACCTATTAAAATACTGTTTATCCTCTCTGATTTACTTATTTTGCAACAGAGTTGAACTATCTTAAGAAATCCATAAAATTGTGGAATGCGAATTCTTAGCTTCCCCCGTCAAATTCGAGTAAGTTCACTTTTCACAGTGATTTTTGTTTTTATCCCAACACACACAATGAGTCTCATCTTAAACTAAATGTATCACATAGTTTCTCCTTGCTCTTCCTCCTGCATTTCTAAGAAGCTTCCATGTCCCTTCCTGGTATCACAACCTTCCCACTCTTCCAAGCTGGAAACCTAAAGACCATTCTAGACGCTTCTTCCTCCCCTCATCCATCACCATGGCCTGATAATTTCACCTATGTATTACCTTACTCGTCTCTCTCCCCTTTATCCCTACAGTAGCTGCCTTTTCTCAGGCTTTCCATACCTCTTCCAAACAGACCTGACTTCTCAGTCTATTCTTCTCCCCTGCTTCACAGATGCTCACATCCACAGGTCACACGATAGTGTAGTTATAACATGCAGATCTGAATGTATTGCTCTTCTGAGTAAACTCATTGACTTTTAAGGAACATATTCACCAGTGGGTTCCTTCTAGCTGGTAAAATTTTTAGTGTATTTATCTTTTATTTATGCTTTATACTTTGCTACATTTCTCGAAAATGATCTCAGTTCTTAAAACAATAGCAATTAAAACCAAACCAAACAAAAAACCCCAAGTGACCTAGAACTCTCCCTTCAATGGCCTAAGTTTCTACATGTGAGAATTTAAAGCTCCTCAGCACGGCAGAAGGTCGCTTGAGCCCAAGGCGCCTGTGCACGCCTCCAGTCTATTCTCTTGAAGTTCTTGCCCAGCATTTATTCCTGCCTGTGCAATGCTGTTTCGTGCCTCCGTGCCTTTGCTCTTACTCTTTCCTCTGACTGCACTTCTGCGAAGTGGCCTGTGTAACCTGCTCGAGTTGCCATAACAACATGCCACAGATTGGGTGGCTTAAACAACAGACATTTATTTTCTCACATTCTGTAGGCCTGAAGTCCAAGATCAAGGTGTCGGCAGGTTCGTTTTTTTTTTTTTTTTTTCCTGAGGTCTCTCTTGGCTTTTAGATAGCCGCCTTCCCGCTGTGTCCTCACAAGGCCATTCCTCAGTAGGCACGCATCCTTGGTGTCTCTTCTGTGTGTCCAAATTTTCTCTTCTTATAAAGACACCAGCCCGATTGAATCAGGGCCCATCCTAACCACCTCATTTTACCTGAACCACATTGTAAAAGCTTTATCTCATATTCTGAGGTACTAGAGGTTCAGGCTTCAACTATGGATTTTGGCAAAGACACATTCAGTTCCATTTTACATGGCATTTTGTGCTCACACAACATGCCATTTTATGCTCACACTGCACCTGTCATTTTCAAAGCACTTTGCAAATGTGAATGTATATCTTTATTATTTAAAACACTCTAAAATAGACACCTATAATTTCCTCCAAAGCCGAGGCCATGGTTTTTGCAATCGTGTCCCTAGGTCATTATTAGTACTAATAAAGCAATAATAACAATAAAACAGTAATTTATCTTTCTTACCTTTTACTGTATTATCTTAACATGACTCGTTTTATCATTTGTCAACACCATTAGATTAGAACATACTTTCAGAAATAAAAAGGGTTTTAGAATTATATTCTAGAAATAGAACTCTTTGAATTTGCATCTTGCTATCTTGTCATTCACATGTCACTAGTTATAGCACTCAGAGTATTTTGTGGGTCTCAGACCCCACTTGTAACGGATGTACCTAGTGGTCTCAAATATTATCCAGGCTAGAGGCCCTCAAAGAGACAGTGAATTTTCCTAAAACTGCAAAACACCTCTTGATGGACCTGAATTACATCTCAGACCAGGCAGAAGGTCTCCACTAATGCAGATTAGGACAAGGGCAACATTGAGTCCCACCCCCACTTATTATCTCAGAAAGAAACTAAAAATCAAGAACTTGGTAAAAATTCATAAAATTATAAATACTCTTTGTATGTTATTTTCACTTTATCCAAAAATATCTGACAATAAAGGAGCGCTAACATTTGTAAGGAAAACTTGGGGGGAAACCTAGACTTAGAGGGATGCCATCAATTCTAATTGAGGACACTGTTGTGGCTTTGCCTGGGGAACCAAGAGGAAGCCGTACTACTGTGAGAAAGGTCTCTGAATTGTCTTGTTCCTTTAATAACAGAAAATGTCTGTGGAGGCTGGCTGGTGTAAGGGAGAGAAGGTGAACTGGGCTTGGTAAATACCAGATCTACCCACTTTAAAGCTGCCCTTGGAAAACCTTCGAATGTGTAAGTCACAGGGGTTCAAGTTTTAGAAAACAAATGAAACTCCAAGATGCTGACCTTAAATATTTTCATCTTCAACACACTTTAAAGAAGTATATATGCTCATTAAGGAAAAAAACCTGATAATTTATATCAGCCACCTATAATGTGCTGTAAGATTAAAAGAATCTTTTTTTTTTTTTTTAAGATTTTATTTATTTATTTGACAGAGAGAGACACAGCGAGAGCAGGAACACAAGCAGGGGGAGTGGGGGAGGGAGAAGCAGGCTTCCCGCGGAGCAGGGAGCCCGATGCGGGGCTCGATCCCAGGACCCTGGGATCATGACCTGAGCCGAAGGCAGACGCTTAACGACTGAGCCACCCAGGCGCCCCAAGATTAAAAGAATCTTAAGGGGCAGGACCATAGTTTTGACACAGTACACCCACTAGAAGTCATATTTATAATACACAGAATAATAATATCTAACATTCATTTCTTAGGCACTTCAGCTCAGGACTTTTTTGTCTGTTGTCTCATTTAACCTTCACAACATCTCTGATAGGTATTATTCCTATTTTACAGATGACTGGAAGTTCAGAGAAGTTATGTAATTTGCCCAAAGTCACACAGTTTTCTGTGTGATGAAACTGAATTTCCACTCAGTTTGCCTGATTCGGATGTCTGTGTTCTTAACCCTGGCTATCTAATCTCCTGAGTGTTTGATGTGCTTTGTTATTACTTTTGATGCAAGGTCTGTAAAATAGTTAATAAGACCATATGAGTTTGCATAAGTGATTATTAAAATAACAGCTTTACTGAGATGTAATTCACATACCATAAAATTCATCCTTTCAAAGTATACAGGTGTTTTTTAGTGCATTCACAGTTCTACAGTAATCAGATAGAAACACTTTTTATCATACCAAAAATAAGCGATTAGTGGTCACTGTCTATTCTCTCCGTGTCCTAGACCTTGGCAACCACTAATCTACTTTCAATTTCTTTGGGTTTGTCTATTCCGAACGTTTCAAGTAAATGGAATCTTACAATATAGGGATTTTTGTGTCTGGTTTCTTTAACTTCTTTAACTTACCATGTCTTAAAGGCTCATCCATGTTGTAACACGTTCCCTTTTATGGCTGACATAACAATCCATTGTATGGATATACCAAATTTTGTTTATCCACTTATCAGTTGGAGGGCATTTGGCTTATTTCCATTTTTTGGCTACTATGAATTATGCCATTATGAGCATTCATACACAAATTTTTGTGTGAACAGAGTTTTACATCTCTCTAGGAGTGAACTTGCTGAGTCATGTAATAATCATGCTTGACATTTTTGAGGAACTACTGAAGTGTTTTCCAAAGGGACTGCACCATTTTACATTCCCAACTGAAGTGAATGAAGGTTCAGATTTCTCCACTTTCTGGCCAACACTTCTATTTTTTGTTGTTGGTTTTTATAGCCATTCTAGTGAGTGTGAAGTGGTATGATTGTGGTTTTGATTTGCATTTCCCTAGTGACTGAGGTTGAGCATCTTTACGTGAGCTTATTGGCCATTTATAGATCTTCTCTGAAGAAATGTCTATTCAAGCCCTATGCTCATTTTTTAATTGGATTATTTGTCTTTTGATTGTGTCTGTCACTTTTCTATTTTTACTACTGCTTGGAAATGCTTTTAGTTATGTCAAGTCAAGCATTTATTCAAACATCCATTAATCATTTATGGTGTACTATGGCTGTGCTGCAAATAAGAAGTCCAATAAGACATGTCTTATCTCCTGTGGATTATTGCAACAGCTGCCTGTTTTTCTACTCCCCAATCAATCTTTTACCCTGAATCCCAAATGATTTTTCTAAAAAGCAAATTTGATTATATCACTTATTTCCTTCAATGCTTTCTTTACTGACTATAAGAGAAAATTCTAACTTTTAAAGATGGTTTTATAACACCTTCAAAATTTGTTCCTCACCCATTTCTACAAGATCTTTTGTGTGTCCATCCTATATCCCCGTATGGGATAACTTTAGGGGCCTCCCTATTTAAATACTCCATCTAGACATACTGAGGTTAGTAAGCAAGGAGAGTTAAGTGGGTCCTCAGTCAGAAACCAAAACCAGGTCTCAGGTGAAAATTAATCACTGGAGCTTTTCCCTTAACTCTGGATCCCAACCAAACAGGTGGATATCTCTTAAACCTGTGACCTGAGAATGCAAGCTGTATGGTGTTTTTCTCTTGCCTCTAATGGGATTTTTAAATGTCCAGCCTCATCTCATTTTCACTGAAAATGAATAAAGGAAGAGTTGTGCGCTCATGCTTGGGTCAGTGTCAAAACGGAGTATGGCCCTTTAAGGACAGTGGTGGTAGCTGTGGTAATTGTCTTCCCACCCAGGAAGACATAAACTGCTGGTCAAGAGAAACTTCCTCCCAAGGGGAGACTCTCCATCACCCTTTAGAGAAACTGAGTTTTAGTTTTATTAAAGGTGGCTGTAGTTTCCTTAAATATCTGACCAAAGAGATCAGTCTCTATTGGTCTAGGAAAAAGGAACTCACTACCTACCTCACTGTTATGACTTACTGAAATTAAATCTAGTATATAAATTTGAAAATATATAAATTCCTTTTGAACTTAGGCATAAACTAATTATATGGTAAGATCTATGTATATACATATGTATGTATATATAAACACATGTACACACACAACACTCATTACACAAATGCAGAGTGGAGACTATAAAGTCAAGTAACAAATCTGTTTATATCTCTTACTGCATAATGAACAAAAACCAAAATTCAAGTGACTTAAAACAGTCATCTTTTCAGCTTTATTGATGTATAATTGGCAAAGAAAATGTATTTAAAGTGTACACTGTTTGATATAAGTATACATTGTTAAAGGACTCCTCCCATCTAGTTAATACATCCATCACCTCACATATAATGTTCTCACCATATGTATACTAAGTTCTACTCTCAGCAGATTTCAACTATATATAATACAGTGTTATCAGCTATAGTTACCACGTAAACAACCATTTTATTTTGTTCATCATTTTGTAGGTCAGAAAGTTGGAAATGGACTATCCAGGTAGTTTGCCTACAGTTCATCTGGTGTCACTTGGGGTGAGGGGCTGGCTGATCCTACAAGATGGCCCCTCACTATTGCTTGGCCTTGTTCTCGCTCGCCAGGTCTTATCTTACAGGCCTCAACATGTGGCTTGGATTTTGCCTAGGATGGTGGTATGAGGGTAGTTATAATAGCAGTTAGTTACTAAGAGAGCAGGGCAGTAGCTACCAGGCCTCTTACAAAATTCTTTAAAGTTTTATCCCTTCTTTGATTTGTGCATGTGTATTTTATGACCAACATTTTGAGCTGCAGGAAGTGTGAACTATGCTTTTATGACACATACCTGAGATCTTAGGAGCATTAAAAAATAGTTTATTAATGCCCAGGGTATCATTCTAGCTTACCTAATACCTTTGATTTACTAAAGTCACAAAGTTATGTTGGCTTCTTTTATGGACATAACTTTAGCCACATGGTAAAGCATAGCTTTGTACAGGTGTTTTCACATGTCTGGTCCACTGAAATCTAAGAGACTCAACCCTGGGGTCACAGAGAGAAGCAGCGAAATACATAATAAAAACCACATGTTAACCATTAATGTTCATTTACCAAATCCTACTTAAACTCTTGTACTCTCAAAGCTAATTTCATCCAATTGCCTTTTAATTATAGTTTCTTGCTCAGAGTTGCAAATATAATGGCTTTTTAATATATCTTGCACTGTTCTGTGTCCAATGTAGGATGTAATCATGCAATTTATTCAGAGCTAGTGCATGAGGTAATTAAAACATAAGCACACACGGATTTCTGCACCCACATATTCCACTGAAAAGAATCTGTCAAATTGCTTTTGTATAAAATTATTTTTTAGATAGAATATGATAGAAATCCTGTGTCTGCTAATTTATGTTGTAGCCAAGGTGAAATAAATCAAATATGACTGGGGACTGGGAGATCTGTATACATATCAGAGAATGAGGTAAAATAAACCATTTTAAAGTAGGAATGTCTCAACACACTGTTAATTAATCATAGTCTTGGTAGATATAATTCTCAATGCAGGTTAGTGCTTCATTATCCAAGATGTTAGGACATGAACAGACCCTCAGTCTCTTGCCCCTTTTGAAGAAAGACAGGGAAAAAAGTGAGACTTAAGATAATTATCACTATTAATAAAAATGATCAAGTAATATAACAATTTTTAGTGGTAATTGCTTTTGGAGTTAAGAGTTGATATATGCATGGGCAACAAATATATATTTCTTTCAATGAGCAAATAAACACTTTAGTGAAGTTGTTCACCCTATCTCACAGTAACCAGGAGATTTTATATAAAGACAAGTAATTAGCTGTTTTTAAATTATATATAATTTTAAGAACTTCGTAACTAGTTTTTAAAAAAGCATATTAAGCTATATTTTTACATTTATTCATTCTATAATTAATATATTAAGTGCCAACTAACTATGACCTATGTGTTGGAGATACCAAGAAAGTGATGGGCTTTAAGATTTTCATTTTTCTGCGGAAAGCCATTTCTCTGGTGTTATCTTCTGACTATTAATGTTTGGCCATAAAAAAGAAAAAAAAATGATATGGGCCATGAATCCAAATACCACATGAAAACAGAAAAATATTTGTTCATTTATCAGGATTTGGGGTTTGCAACATGCTGGTACCTGGAGCCGTGAAAATCTAGATGGACTGATTTCCTTTTTCAGTTTTCTCTGGATATGTACTCACACATCTTGTTTTCATTCTTAGAATACAAATGTAGAAAAGTGTATTATTTCCTTTCCAAAACATTATTAAGATTTTAGACAACATATCTGCAATAGCTAATTTCCTTTTCTGTTCCTTTTTCAATTTTTCATCCACATGCCTTCTTCCTTTTACATTCGTAGCAGTTTTAGGGGTCTGCTTTGGGAAACAAAACAGCTAGAAGGCTAGCCAAGGAGCATCCTAGTCCCAAATCAGAATTTAACTAAGCCTTGGAATCCAGATACACACTTTCTCAAATTGGTATTTCTTGTACATTTAAGCTTTAGGGTTGTAAATACTGAGCTTTGGGCCCCTCAGCTCCAGAAAGAATAATCTACAGAAGTAGACCAGCCTCTACAAAGGGGAAGTCGATCTTGATCCCTCTTGATGCCCTGAGTCCCAGGCCTCAAGAGCCTGCTGCCTAAACCCCACCATTGACTTTAGTTTTGACTGCTCCCTATTTAATCCTGCCTTTTTGCTTAGCCTATAGAGATTCTATGTCCTAATTCAACTCTTGAGGTAGAAATCCAGAGGACCAAATCAAACACATCAATGTTAAAGCAAAAACCAGACAAACACATGCTCCATCACCTTGATCGATACCAAATTCCCATCCTAAATTCTATACTCAGGTGTTTGACTTAAGAGGAAACTCCAAATTTATGAATGGATTATATATCCAATGTTCATTTTGACCTAGAAACTCAGGACACACATTCCTACAGAAATGATGGTATAAATGTCATACCAAATATATTATAAATAAAAAATTAAGTTTCTATAATATTCCATACTAACAGTTTGCTCAATGAGGTGAAAATATAAGCCCTTCCATTTTTAAAATGCTTTGAAATCATGTGATTGTACATTTTGGCATTTCTCAAACCAAAATTAATGTTAAAGTTTATCTGCTTATATACTGTTTTGTTTTTTGTTTTTTTTTTTTCTGAAAAGCTGTTAAAATTTATGGTACATACTATCATTACTTCCAGTGGGGTCTTAAATCTTAACATCAAATATGGTTTGTTAACTACTGAGTATTTATAATATTAATGTGGGGGGGGTGCATTCCAAGTTTGATAGCTGCATATATTCTGTGCATCATTAAGATTATTTCAATCAGGGATTCAGTTAATCCCTATACTGAAGCTATAGTTTTTTTATCAGCCACCTCTGGACGAAACAATTCCTCCCTCTTATCCAGAATATTTAACCACTTTCTCTGAATTTTCTTCCACAGCATGTAAATACCCCAGATTCTGTCCCAGAGTATCTGTTTTATTAATTTTAATATCTATTAACAACAAACCTCCTCCTACTCTGTGGCTTTCCTCTGGCTGTGGCCCTATTTCCTTCCCTTTACAGTCAGGGTTCCTTTAAGGGTATTTGCGTACTTTCTACTGAATGAATAGAGGTATCATGATTTATGCAACCTGTTGCCTTTTAATGGACATTTAAGATATGAAGTTAATACTATTAAAAATGTGCTTAATATCCTTGAACAAATATCTCTGTACATCCGTGCAAATGTTTCTGTAGAATACAATTCCAGAAATGAAATTATTTGGTCTAAGGAAATGCACATTACAGGTTGAACTGTGTACCCCCCAACATTTGTTTCAAAATCCTAGCCCTAATACCCCAGAATGTAGCCTTATTTAGAGATGGGGTCTTTATGGAGGTGGTCAAGTTAAAATGAGATTGATTATTAGGATGGGTTCTAATCAGTATGACTGGTATCTCGGTAAGAGGGAATCTGGGGACATGGACATGCAGAGGAAAGAGATGAGCACGTAAGGGAAAACAACCATGTAAACATGAAGATGATCATCTATAAACCAAGGGGTGAAGCCAGGTATAGATCCTTCCTTCATGACGCTTAAAAGGAACTAACCCTGCCAACACCTTGATTTTGGACTTCTCCCCCCCCAATACTAAAATATTAATCTTTGCAATGTTTTGTTAGTTTCAAAGACAAATAAATGGTACTGCCTTTCAATACCCACCTCTGATTTTTTAAATCCAGATTCAGCATATCTCTGGGTTTTTATTTCCTTTTAAAATATCTAAAATGATTCCAATGAATTGACACTATCAGATAACCATTCAAATCTAGCTATGTGATTTCAATAGTTTTCCACAATGATAAAAAAGGATTAAAAATATATAGAACTTTTAAACATGTTTAACTACTCATTCACTTACTGACAATCTACTGCAAAATTTTCATTCTCTAGGATTATCACACGTTGCATGAAGTTTATTCCTAAAAGGCAAAAGCTAAACAATTGGAAACTACAGACTTTAAAAACAAAGTTAATTTCATATTTATAGCATGTGAAAATAAGTCCCATATCCAGTAACCTAGTTCATAATGTATTAAGGATTATGCTTTTGAAGTAAAGTCATTACTGACCTTCTTGTTGGAAACACACTGTTAATTCTATACAGTGTTCTAAAATGGTGTCAAACTACTGGAGCATCATAGTACATTAAAACAAAAATATGCCATGTAGGGTTGCAATTGCTTTAAAAAAGCTCTTTCCTGGAGACGATAATAAGGTACATTTGTCCCCAAATCACTCTTTTGTTAATATGCTTATCCTGTTAAAGGATTACTTTCCATCTTCTCTTTCATTTTGTTGGTCTTTGCATGAGTTAAGATGTGAACTTTCAGGTTATTTGACTGAACAAACCTCTTGTGACAGCTTTCAAAGGGGCACACAAAACGTTTCTCCCCAGTGTGGATGCGGACGTGTGTGCGCAAATTGTAGTCCAGAGAAAAGCGTTTTCCGCACCCTTCAAAAGTGCACTGAAACGGCTTCTCTCCAGTATGAACCAGAAAATGTCTTTTTAGTTTCGCATTCTCATTGAATGCTTTCCCACATTCTGCACATACGTGATCTCGAGGACCGTGGACAAGGAGATGCTTTCTCAGGGAAGCTCTATTCTTCAACTTTTTTGGGCATCCACTGTGAGGACAAACAATTCTTTCTGGAGCCTCATATTCCTTATCTTTTGTTGGCTTCTTTCTAGCAAATTCTGCAGACTGTTTAGGATCCGATAAGTCAATGCTGGGTATTCCTCCAGAAGGAAGCTTCTTGCCTATTACATACTCAGAACACTCAAGCTGTGAATTCTCTCTAACAATCTGTTGAGGAAGTTCTTGTTTTGCCCCTTTCTGCATGGATTTCAAGGATTTTTCCAGAAGCGAGCTTGCTGTAAGAACCTGTTGAGAAAGCTCTTGCTCTGATCCTTCTTCCAGGTAGTCAAGGGACGAGTCTTCTTCCAGAATGGGTTCAGAAAACTCACCTCTAATTATGCATTCTATGTAACAGTCAGAGAAGGAGTCTTCTCTAACAACCAGATGGCTCGTCTCAAAGAACACACCTTCATCTTCCAAGGCCCATGTTGTGTTGGGAAGTTCCTTCTGGACTGGCCGTGGCTTAGGTGGCCTTGGCTTATCCCTCCCGAAGGCTCTTCTACCCAGGCCTTTCTGGCCACAAGTTTTTGCCCTCTTCTTCAGTTGCTGGGCCATAGTGTCCTGCCTGCTTCTTCCTTGAATATTTGCACCAGGATATATCAACCACTTCCAAGTGACAGTGATCTGAGTAAGCTGTCTTCAGCAAACACCTCCTTTGAGATAGTAACCTTTAGATAAAATATAGTGCAACTTTAGAACCACTGTCAGAAAATGACCTAAAAAAAATGGCCTCAAATTCACTTTTCAGTAACAAAATGGTTGCATTTCCTTCTTCTCTGACAAACCCAAGGAAGAGAATGAACTGTGACATAGGATGTAGGTCATAACTCTTATCTTATGTGGGTATCCCCACAAATTATCTGACCTCTCCAACTGACCACCTCATGTTATTGGGCACTCACTATGTGCTAGCCCTACTCTAGGCTACTCATGGGTTGAGTTCCATCAGTAAGTGGACACAGAAAAAAATCTATGCCTCCTGGAGAATACATTCTCCTGAACACACAAAGTATTACATGCCACACGTTAAAAGGTAAACTGCTACACTGGGTGTTGTATGAATTCTACTCCAGAAACCAATATTACACTATGTTAACTAACAAAGTTAAAGAAAAAAAAAAAGAAGCCCAATGTAAGATGCCGCCAATTCTTTCCTATAGTTCTGTAAGGATGGAGGATGGACCTTACACTTCAAAGCAGAAAGCAACAACGAAAGCATTAATTCTAATTTTCCTCATTTTGAACTCATACTTATAATCAAACTTTCTCTTTAGTTTCCCTTACTCAGCCCTAACTCATTGTTATTTGACTAACTGTTCATGTAAGAAACTTCCCCATCTATGAAACCTAAATTAAAGATAGTCTTAAAAATTGAAAACAAAACAAAAAAGGGAAAGTGTACAGAAGAAGCAAAGGGGCTGGTAGAAAGGAATTCACGACTTTAAATTGGGAGCTCAGGAAGGCCTTGACCGCGGAGGCAGCAGGTGACTAAAAACTTGAAGGAAGTGAGGGTTGCCTATGGTGACCGCTGTTGTGAAATGTAAATGAAATAATGCATATGAAGTACTTAGCACAGATCATGGCACAGAGCTAATGCTGAATGCTTACATGAACTACTGTTATTTTACCTTTGTATTCATTCTTAAGTATATGTTGGGTCCTGGGATATGCCAGATACTATTCTAGACCAAGGGCAGCATTTTTTTTTTTTTTAATTTAATAAAGAGCCAGATTTACGCTTTGTGGGCCCCATGGTCTACGCCATAACTGTTCAACTCTGCTTCTGTTGCACGGAAGAAGCCATAGCTGATTCATAGAGGGGGAGCTGTGTTCCAATAAATAAGCAGATGCTGGATCTGACCCATGTGTAGTTGCTACTTCTACAGAAAATGGAGATTCAGAGGAAAAAAAAACACATGAAATCCATGCATTTCTATGCACAGGGGAGTTTGGCCTTGAATACTTTTCTTTTTCTTAAAAATCTAAAAGCAACATTGTAAAAGTTACACCATGAATATGTTATAATCTAGGAGCCTTTTGCTTAATGTTAGGATTGCGTGCCTTATAGATCTCTTAATTTTATTGTCCTGATGTCCTGTTCAAGGAACAGAAATAAATCCTTTTTAAAAAGGAGTAAATGTGGGGGCTCCTGGGGGGCTCAGTCGTTAAGTGTCTGCCTTCGGCTCAGGTCATGATCCCAGGGTCCTGGGATCGAGCCCCGCATCGGGCTCCCTGCTCAGCGGGAAGCCTGCTTCTCCCTCTCCCACTCCCCCTGCTTGTGTGCCCTCTCTCGCTGTGTTTCTGTCAAATAAATCAATCTTTAAAAAAAAATAATAAAAAGAAGTAAATGTGAAAGTAGTGGAGAGAAAAATAAGAGCTTGAAAATATTTTTAAATAGCTACATTTAAAAATACCACCTCAAAAGAATCATGCTGTTTACTTTTGGCAAAAACATACACAGCATCAAAACAAAACATGTTTTGGGGCGCCTGGGTGGCTCAGTCGTTAAGCGTCTGCCTTCGGCTCAGGTCATGATCCCAGGGTCCTGGGATCGAGCCCCACATCGGGCTCCCTGCTCCGTGGGAAGCCTGCTTCTCCCTCTCCCACTTCCCCTGCTGTTCCCTCTCTTGCTGTGTCTCTCTCTGTCAAATAAATAAATAAAATCTTTAAAAAAAAATAAAAACAAAACAAAACATGTTTTTCAATTGCCATGGGGAGGGTTTGAAATGCCTTCTTAATCATTCATATATATAAATATATAATATATAAATAAATGTTTTATGTAAATTGTAGTTTTAAAATACATAAATTATAAATAAAATAAATTATATATTTATATACAATACACAACTATTTTATATATATAAATTGCTAAGGGAAGAGTTTTGAATTTCTTCTTAAACATTTGTATATATATAATATAAAAATATAATATTTTTATATTATATATATACAAACATTTAAGAAAAAACTTAAAATGCTCTTTCCTTAGCAATTGAAAAGCATGGTTTGTTTTGTTCCATGTATTTTTTTTTCCCCCAAAAAGTAAATGGCAGGATCCTTTTGAGTTATTTTTAAATGTGGCTACTTAAAAATACTTTCAAGCTGTAAGGGGCATCTGGGTGGCTCAGTCAGTTGAGCCTCTGACTCTTGATTTTGGCTCAGGTCATCATATGAGGGTCATGAGCTCAAAACCGTGTGGGGCTCAGAATGCTCAGTGTGGAGTCTGCTTAAGATTCTCTCCCTCTCCCTCTGCCCTCCCCCCAACTCACACTCTCTCTAAAAAAACCAAAAAAACACACATATATTTTCAAGCTGTATATATATATATAATGTTAAATGGTACAAGGGTTATTATTTATTCTTTCTTTTAAAAAAGTAAGATAAGCCAGGGACTATACTCAGGAAATTTGCCTAACAAAATCTTGTTCTCCTGGCTAAAAATAATTCTTGACTTTTTAAAAATATTAATGAATATAGCATCTTTGGAGCAAAATCACTAGCAATCACTAAAGTTTGAGTAGGACAATACAAACTCCCCCACTCCATTTAGTCCATTTAAAATAACTGCAATTTGATTCCAGCTTTTCTCTCCAAATTTATTATCTCCAGCTCTACTTATTTTTCAGCCATAATAAACGCTCCCTTCAATAAAGTGCCACGCTATTCCCTCTTAATAAAGTACTATCCACCCTCACTCCTCCTTCCCTTATTAGTGTGTGCAGGTGCACGCACACATACACACACACACACACACACACACACACACACACACCAGAGGCTTATTTCCCATCCGTATTTCTGATCTCTGCCTAAACATCACTTCCTCAGGCTACCTTCCTTTGATTCGTAGGCTCAGTTAGGTCCCCAAGCTCAGTGTTTCCATAGCTTCCTATTTTATACTGAACAGTCTCTGGTATTATTTTCTTAAGGTTTGACTTACCTACTAGACTGTAAGCTCTGCTAGGGCAAGGTTCTCTTCTGTTTTAGTCACATGTCCCAGGACTTAGTACATTTGTCTAATGAAATGAATTGATTAATATGCATTAATAATCATACTGGTGATATTGATTTAGCAAACCTATAAAATTAATTTACTACAAAATTATGTGGGACTTTGAAAACAATGTAGAAGTTTCAAAAAGTTGGTTATCAATGATGCCAAGATGTTACCTAGAAAGACATCTTTTATGAGATCAGGGTTGAAAGAGGTATTTTCTTTATGAACTTATGTAGCCTTTACTTTTCTAAGCTAGATTCTTATTTGCCAGATCTCTGAGCATTATACCACTTCTCACACAATATTCAAGTTTGTGAGAATGATGTATAAAATTGAAATAGTAATTTATTAATTTATAATGGGAAAAATCCTGTTTATACGACAAGTACATTCTCCCTTGGTGGATAGAAAGAACTACTTGGAAAATGTACTGGGTGAACACGGTGTTAAGAGAAAATCTGGATGATAAATACGTAATGGTATTTGAGTAATATAATTTTATATTGCTCAAACTGGGATAGAAGTACTCCAAGGGTGCATCATTTACTTTTTCAGTCATCTGACAAATCTTTAGTAGCAAACATTGTTCTAGGTGCTGACCCTAGAGCACTAAAAAGACACTAAGTTCCTGGTTTTCATAGAGCTTTTATCTGTGTGAGATATAAATGTAACAAAACAAAACAAAACAAAACAAAACAAAACAGTGTTTGTAGAATGGTAAATAAAATAGTTTAAGGTTGAGAAAAATGCTATGAAATAAAAGCAATTAGGGTGTGAGAGGGAAAGGAAATGGGGGAGGCCATCTTGAGAATGCCTGGAATTGCCTCCAAGGAGAGGGCATTAGGTCGAGACCTGAAAAAGAAAAGTATCAGCCAGTGGAAAGAGATGAGAGAAGAGTGTTCTAGGCCACAGCAAGGCGTACAAAGGAATTAACATGCTGGAGGACAAAGGGAGCCATGTTTATTGCACACAGTGGCTGGCACAGAGTGGTCTGCGATAAGGTTGAGGACCTTGCAGAATCCTGTGAACCAGGGGAGCCATTTGCATTTCTTTCACAAACCAGGGGGAGCCATTACAGGGTTTCTTCCAAACCAGAAAAAGCCTGTTCTGGCTGAGGTTAAAATGATTACTCAGGCTGGTGTGTGGAGAATAGACCTCAGGAGGCAAGGTGAAAGCAGGAAAATCCCTTGGGCTATTTAGCAATCCAGAAAGAGTGCAGTTGGTTTGGAGCAAGTGTTGGTAGCGGAGATGAAATGGTGGCAGACAGGGAAAACAGAACCTTCTAAACTTTCTGGAGGATTGGATAAAGGGAGTAAGGCAAACAGAGAAATCAATAATGAGTAAGGTCCTAGGTTTTTTGCTGCAGTAATTGGGTGGGTGGTAGTGTCACTTGCAGAGATAATTGGAGGAGGGAAGAAAGGGAAGACAGGTATCCTCTCTTATTTAATAATGTGAACATTTTAAGACTTGTAAAAAAAGTGAACATTTTAATATAAACATTTTAAGACAAAATAGATCTAGCCATTTGTTGCAGTGAAATACAATATCTATATGAATTTTTTAAACAAAATTTTAAGAATGCGACTTTAAGGAAATTCCAACCAAGTATCTACTTTCAAGAAAAGGTGTTTACTTTTCTCCTTTATCTGTTTTAAAAGTTTGAGGCCAGTGGTCCAGGGCCGCTGTAGTCAACGCGGTCTAAACAGTAGAAGTCTCCTGGCCAAGGTCCATTCCCCACCTGGTTCTTGGATGATAAAACGCTTCTCCATGGTTTTCAAAACCTTTTGAACAGGACCCTTGTTAAAAATACATTCTAAGTAGTGAACTCAATACACACCCTTTCCCCCATATCTGAAAAAAAGCGAAGTTCCATGAAACAAGACTTACCCATGCTACCAAGATGCACTCTTGATAAGTCCCGTTCCACTTGCTCTCACAAGACCCAAAAAGAAACTGCTACTCGTGCCCGGAGAGCAGCTGAAACCAACCCTGCGTAACGCTCAGCCAGTTAGACCCACCCTCTTTTTGATGGACACATTCAAATTAGGCTGCACCTACCTTTCAGCGCTGCATTGATTAGGTTAGAATTCCCAAGGAAAAGCTCTACCAAACCTTTAACAGTAGGGAGATCAGGTAGCAGTGGGAGTGGCGCCGTGTGTGGCTCTGCTCCGCCCTGGTCTGGGGAGTCCGCCTAGACCCGGCCACCGGCGGTCACCTTGAGCGGAGAGCCTACCCTGCGGGCTGACTCCTCCCCCAGCGCCTCAGTCCCCGGCCCCTCACCACGTGGGCACACCTCTTGGAATCCCAATCACCCAGCTTTCGCGGGTAGTAGGCGCTCTGTTGAGCAAATGAACGTAGTTATAATCGTATTTAAACAGTTATTTATCAATGAAATGAAAATCCAGCGG